>NW_027366230.1:0-77854 GCF_046119375.1 Phyllobates terribilis
GCACAAACAGTAATATCTCCACATTGCAAGGTGCAATTCTGAAATTTTTTGCTTTTTCCTGTTAATCCTAGCATGATAAAGAAGATTCAAAGAGAGTGAGATGCCAGCTCCTTTCATTCAGTCAGTAGCTTCAAACATTTCTGGTATATGAAAAACATGTTTTTCAATGGCAAAAATCAATGAATATTTTAAATGCACAAACAGTAATATCTCCACATTGCAAGGTGCAATTCTGAAATTTTTTGCTTTTTCCTGCTAATCCTAGCATGATAAAGAAGATTCAAAGAGAGTGAGATGCCAGCTCCTTTCATTCAGTCAGTAGCTTCAAACATTTCTGGACGTTTTTCAATGGCAAAAATCAATGAATATTGTAAATGCACAAACAGTAATATCTCCACATTGCAAGGTGCAATTCTGAAATTTTTTGCTTTTTCCTGTTAATCCTAGCATGATAAAGAAGATTCAAAGAGAGTGAGATGCCAGCTCCTTTCATTCAGTCAGTAGCTTCAAACATTTCTGGTATATGAAAAACATGTTTTTCAATGGCAAAAATCAATGAATATTGTAAATGCACAAACAGTAATATCTCCACATTGCAAGGTGCAATTCTGAAATTTTTTGCTTTTTCCTGTTAATCCTAGCATGATAAAGAAGATTCAAAGAGAGTGACATGCCAGCTCCTTTCATTCAGTCAGTAGCTTCAAACATTTCTGGTATATGAAAAACATGTTTTTCAATGGCAAAAATCAATGAATATTGTAAATGCACAAACAGTAATATCTCCACATTGCAAGGTGCAATTCTGAAATTTTTTGCTTTTTCCTGCTAATCCTAGCATGATAAAGAAGATTCAAAGAGAGTGAGATGCCAGCTCCTTTCATTCAGTCAGTAGCTTCAAACATTTCTGGACGTTTTTCAATGGCAAAAATCAATGAATATTGTAAATGCACAAACAGTAATATCTCCACATTGCAAGGTGCAATTCTGAAATTTTTTGCTTTTTCCTGTTAATCCTAGCATGATAAAGAAGATTCAAAGAGAGTGAGATGCCAGCTCCTTTCATTCAGTCAGTAGCTTCAAACATTTCTGGTATATGAAAAACATGTTTTTCAATGGCAAAAATCAATGAATATTGTAAATGCACAAACAGTAATATCTCCACATTGCAAGGTGCAATTCTGAAATTTTTTGCTTTTTCCTGCTAATCCTAGCATGATAAAGAAGATTCAAAGAGAGTGAGATGCCAGCTCCTTTCATTCAGTCAGTAGCTTCAAACATTTCTGGTATATGAAAAACACATGTTTTTCAATGGCAAAAATCAATGAATATTGTAAATGCACAAACAGTAATATCTCCACATTGCAAGGTGCAATTCTGAAATTTTTTGCTTTTTCCTGCTAATCCTAGCATGATAAAGAAGATTCAAAGAGAGTGAGATGCCAGCTCCTTTCATTCAGTCAGTAGCTTCAAACATTTCTGGTATATGAAAAACATGTTTTTCAATGGCAAAAATCAATGAATATTGTAAATGCACAAACAGTAATATCTCCACATTGCAAGGTGCAATTCTGAAATTTTTAGCTTTTTCCTGTTAATCCTAGCATGATAAAGAAGATTCAAAGAGAGTGAGATGCCAGCTCCTTTCATTCAGTCAGTAGCTTCAAACATTTCTGGACGTTTTTCAATGGCAAAAATCAATGAATATTGTAAATGCACAAACAGTAATATCTCCACATTGCAAGGTGCAATTCTGAAATTTTTTGCTTTTTCCTGTTAATCCTAGCATGATAAAGAAGATTCAAAGAGAGTGAGATGCCAGCTCCTTTCATTCAGTCAGTAGCTTCAAACATTTCTGGTATATGAAAAACGTTTTTCAATGGCAAAAATCAATGAATATTGTAAATGCACAAACAGTAATATCTCCACATTGCAAGGTGCAATTCTGAAATTTTTTGCTTTTTCCTGCTAATCCTAGCATGATAAAGAAGATTCAAAGAGAGTGAGATGCCAGCTCCTTTCATTCAGTCAGTAGCTTCAAACATTTCTGGTATATGAAAAACATGTTTTTCAATGGCAAAAATCAATGAATATTGTAAATGCACAAACAGTAATATCTCCACATTGCAAGGTGCAATTCTGAAATTTTTTGCTTTTTCCTGCTAATCCTAGCATGATAAAGAAGATTCAAAGAGAGTGAGATGCCAGCTCCTTTCATTCAGTCAGTAGCTTCAAACATTTCTGGACGTTTTTCAATGGCAAAAATCAATGAATATTGTAAATGCACAAACAGTAATATCTCCACATTGCAAGGTGCAATTCTGAAATTTTTTGCTTTTTCCTGTTAATCCTAGCATGATAAAGAAGATTCAAAGAGAGTGAGATGCCAGCTCCTTTCATTCAGTCAGTAGCTTCAAACATTTCTGGTATATGAAAAACATGTTTTTCAATGGCAAAAATCAATGAATATTGTAAATGCACAAACAGTAATATCTCCACATTGCAAGGTGCAATTCTGAAATTTTTTGCTTTTTCCTGTTAATCCTAGCATGATAAAGAAGATTCAAAGAGAGTGAGATGCCAGCTCCTTTCATTCAGTCAGTAGCTTCAAACATTTCTGGTATATGAAAAACATGTTTTTCAATGGCAAAAATCAATGAATATTGTAAATGCACAAACAGTAATATCTCCACATTGCAAGGTGAAATTCTGAAATTTTTTGCTTTTTCCTGTTAATCCTAGCATGATAAAGAAGATTCAAAGAGAGTGAGATGCCAGCTCCTTTCATTCAGTCAGTAGCTTCAAACATTTCTGGTATATGAAAAACATGTTTTTCAATGGCAAAAATCAATGAATATTGTAAATGCACAAACAGTAATATCTCCACATTGCAAGGTGCAATTCTGAAATTTTTTGCTTTTTCCTGCTAATCCTAGCATGATAAAGAAGATTCAAAGAGAGTGAGATGCCAGCTCCTTTCATTCAGTCAGTAGCTTCAATCATTTCTGGACATTTTTCAATGGCAAAAATCAATGAATATTGTAAATGCACAAACAGTAATTTCTCCGCATTGCAAGGTGCAATTCTGAAATTTTTTGCTTTTTCCTGCTCCTCTTAGCATGATAAAGAAGATTCAAAGAGAGTGAGATGACAGCTCCTTTCATTCAGTCAGTAGCTTCAATCATTTCTGGACGTTTTTCAATGGCAAAAATCAATGAATATTGTAAATGCACAAACAGTAATTTCTCCGCATTGCAAGGTGCAATTCTGAAATTTTTTGCTTTTTCCTGCTCCTCTTAGCATGATAAAGAAGATTCAAAGAGAATGAGGTGCCAGCTCCTTTCATTCAGTCAGGAGCTTCAAACATTTCTGGTATATGAATAACATGTTTTTCAATGGCAAAAATCAATGAATATTGTAAATGCACAAACAGTAATTTCTCCGCATTGCAAGGTGCAATTCTGAAATTTTTTGCTTTTTCCTGCTCCTCTTAGCATGATAAAGAAGATTCAAAGAGAGTGAGATGCCAGCTCCTTTCATTCAGTCAGTAGCTTCAATCATTTCTGGACGTTTTTCAATGGCAAAAATCAATGAATATTGTAAATGCACAAACAGTAATTTCTCCGCATTGGAAGGTGCAATTCTGAAATTTTTTGCTTTTTCCTGCTCCTCTTAGCATGATAAACAAGATTCAAAGAGAGTGAGATGCCAGCTCCTTTCATTCAGTCAGTAGCTTCAATCATTTCTGGACGTTTTTCAATGGCAAAAATCATTGAATATTGTAAATGCACAAACAGTAATTTCTCCGCATTGCAAGGTGCAATTCTGAAATTTTTTACTTTTTCCTGCTCCTCTTAGCATGATAAAGAAGATTCAAAGAGAGTGAGATGCCAGCTCCTTTCATTCAGTCAGTAGCTTCAATCATTTCTGGTATATGAATAACATGATGTTTTTCATTCGCAAAAATCAATGAATATTGTAAATGCACAAACAGTAATTTCTCCGCATTGCAAGGTGCAATTCTGAAATTTTTTGCTTTTTCCTGCTCCTCTTAGCATAATAAAGAAGATTCAAAGAGAGTGAGATGCCAGCTCCTTTCATTCAGTCAGTAGCTTCAATCATTTCTGGATGTTTTTCAATGGCAAAAATCAATGAATATTGTAAATGCACAAACAGTAATTTCTCCGCATTGCAAGGTGCAATTCTGAAATTTTTTGCTTTTTCCTGCTCCTCTTAGCATGATAAAGAAGATTCAAAGAGAGTGAGATGCCAGCTCCTTTCCTTCAGTCAGTAGCTTCAATCATTTCTGGTATATGAATAACATGATGTTTTTCAATGGCAAAAATCAATGAATTTTGTAAATGCACAAACAGTAATTTCTCCGCATTGCAAGGCGCAATTCTGAAATTTTTTGCTTTTTCCTGCTCCTCTTAGCATGATAAAGAAGATTCAAAGAGAGTGAGATGCCAGCTCCTTTCATTCAGTCAGTAGCTTCAATCATTTCTGGACATTTTTCAATGGCAAAAATCAATGAATATTGTAAATGCACAAACAGTAATTTCTCCGCATTGCAAGGTGCAATTCTGAAATTTTTTGCTTTTTCCTGCTCCTCTTAGCATGATAAAGAAGATTCAAAGAGAGTGAGATGCCAGCTCCTTTCATTCAGTCAGTAGCTTCAATCATTTCTGGACGTTTTTCAATGGCAAAAATCAATGAATATTGTAAATGCACAAACAGTAATTTCTCCGCATTGCAAGGTGCAATTCTGAAATTTTTTGCTTTTTCCTGCTCCTCTTAGCATGATAAAGAAGATTCAAAGAGAGTGAGATGCCAGCTCCTTTCATTCAGTCAGTACCTTCAATCATTTCTGGACGTTTTTCAATGGCAAAAATCAATGAATATTGTAAATGCACAAACAGTAATTTCTCCGCATTGCAAGGTGCAATTCTGAAATTTTTTGCTTTTTCCTGCTCCTCTTAGCATGATAAAGAAGATTCAAAGAGAGTGAGGTGCCAGCTCCTTTCATTCAGTCAGGAGCTTCAAACATTTCTGGTATATGAATAACATGTTTTTCAATGGCAAAAATCAATGAATATTGTAAATGCACAAACAGTAATTTCTCCGCATTGCAAGGTGCAATTCTGAAATTTTTTGCTTTTTCCTGCTCCTCTTAGCATGATAAAGAAGATTCAAAGAGAGTGAGATGCCAGCTCCTTTCATTCAGTCAGTAGCTTCAATCATTTCTGGACGTTTTTCAATGGCAAAAATCAATGAATATTGTAAATGCACAAACAGTAATTTCTCCGCATTGGAAGGTGCAATTCTGAAATTTTTTGCTTTTTCCTGCTCCTCTTAGCATGATAAACAAGATTCAAAGAGAGTGAGATGCCAGCTCCTTTCATTCAGTCAGTAGCTTCAATCATTTCTGGACGTTTTTCAATGGCAAAAATCATTGAATATTGTAAATGCACAAACAGTAATTTCTCCGCATTGCAAGGTGCAATTCTGAAATTTTTTACTTTTTCCTGCTCCTCTTAGCATGATAAAGAAGATTCAAAGAGAGTGAGATGCCAGCTCCTTTCATTCAGTCAGTAGCTTCAATCATTTCTGGTATATGAATAACATGATGTTTTTCATTCGCAAAAATCAATGAATATTGTAAATGCACAAACAGTAATTTCTCCGCATTGCAAGGTGCAATTCTGAAATTTTTTGCTTTTTCCTGCTCCTCTTAGCATAATAAAGAAGATTCAAAGAGAGTGAGATGCCAGCTCCTTTCATTCAGTCAGTAGCTTCAATCATTTCTGGATGTTTTTCAATGGCAAAAATCAATGAATATTGTAAATGCACAAACAGTAATTTCTCCGCATTGCAAGGTGCAATTCTGAAATTTTTTGCTTTTTCCTGCTCCTCTTAGCATGATAAAGAAGATTCAAAGAGAGTGAGATGCCAGCTCCTTTCCTTCAGTCAGTAGCTTCAATCATTTCTGGTATATGAATAACATGATGTTTTTCAATGGCAAAAATCAATGAATTTTGTAAATGCACAAACAGTAATTTCTCCGCATTGCAAGGCGCAATTCTGAAATTTTTTGCTTTTTCCTGCTCCTCTTAGCATGATAAAGAAGATTCAAAGAGAGTGAGATGCCAGCTCCTTTCATTCAGTCAGTAGCTTCAATCATTTCTGGACACTTTTCAATGGCAAAAATCAATGAATATTGTAAATGCACAAACAGTAATTTCTCCGCATTGCAAGGTGCAATTCTGAAATTTTTTGCTTTTTCCTGCTCCTCTTAGCATGATAAAGAAGATTCAAAGAGAGTGAGATGCCAGCTCCTTTCATTCAGTCAGTAGCTTCAATCATTTCTGGACGTTTTTCAATGGCAAAAATCAATGAATATTGTAAATGCACAAACAGTAATTTCTCCGCATTGCAAGGTGCAATTCTGAAATTTTTTGCTTTTTCCTGCTCCTCTTAGCATGATAAAGAAGATTCAAAGAGAGTGAGATGCCAGCTCCTTTCATTCAGTCAGTAGCTTCAATCATTTCTGGACGTTTTTCAATGGCAAAAATCAATGAATATTGTAAATGCACAAACAGTAATTTCTCCGCATTGCAAGTTGCAATTCTGAAATTTTTTGCTTTTTCCTGCTCCTCTTAGCATGATAAAGAAGATTCAAAGAGAGTGAGATGCCAGCTCCTTTCATTCAGTCAGTAGCTTCAAACATTTCTGGTATATGAATAACATGATGTTTTTCAATGGCAAAAATCAATGAATATTGTAAAAGCACAAACAGTAATTTCTCCGCATTGCAAGGTGCAATTCTGAAATTTTTTGCTTTTTCCTGCTCCTCTTAGCATCATAAAGAAGATTCAAAGAGAGTGAGATGCCAGCTCCTTTCATTCAGTCAGTAGCTTCAATCATTTCTGGACGTTTTTCAATGGCAAAAATCAATGAATATTGTAAATGCACAAACAGTAATTTCTCCGCATTGCAAGGTGCAATTCTGAAATTTTTTGCTTTTTCCTGCTCCTCTTAGCATCATAAAGAAGATTCAAAGAGAGTGAGATGCCAGCTCCTTTCATTCAGTCAGTAGCTTCAATCATTTCTGGACGTTTTTCAATGGCAAAAATCAATTAATATTGTAAATGCACAAACAGTAATTTCTCCGCATTGCAAGGTGCAATTCTGAAATTTTTTGCTTTTTCCTGCTCCTCTTAGCATGATAAAGAAGATTCAAAGAGAGTGAGATGCCAGCTCCTTTCATTCAGTCAGTAGCTTCAATTATTTCTGGTATATGAATAACATGATGTTTTTCAATGTCAAAAATCAATGAATATTGTAAATGCACAAACAGTAATTTCTCCGCATTGCAAGGTGCAATTCTGAAATTTTTTGCTTTTTCCTGCTCCTCTTAGCATGGTAAAGAAGATTCAAAGAGAGTGAGATGCCAACTCCTTTCATTCAGTCAGTAGCTTCAATCATTTCTGGACGTTTTTCAATGGCAAAAATCAATGAATATTGTAAATGCACAAACAGTAATTTCTCCGCATTGCAAGGTGCAATTCTGAAATTTTTTGCTTTTTCCTGCTCCTCTTAGCATGATAAAGAAGATTCAAAGAGAGTGAGATGCCAGCTCCTTTCATTCAGTCAGTAGCTTCAATCATTTCTGGACGTTTTTCAATGGCAAAAATCAATGAATATTGTAAATGCACAAACAGTAATTTCTCCGCATTGCAAGGTGCAATTCTGAAATTTTTTGCTTTTTCCTGCTCCTCTTAGCATGATAAAGAAGATTCAAAGAGAGTGAGATGCCAGCTCCTTTCATTCAGTCAGTAGCTTCAATCATTTCTGGGTATGAATAACATGATGTTTTTCAATGGCAAAAATCAATGAATATTGTAAATGCACAAACAGTAATTTCTCCGCATTGCAAGGTGCAATTCTGAAATTTTTTGCTTTTTCCTGCTCCTCTTAGCATGATAAAGAAGATTCAAAGAGAGTGAGATGCCAGCTCCTTTCATTCAGTCAGTAGCTTCAATCATTTCTGGACGTTTTTCAATGGCAAAAATCAATGAATATTGTAAATGCACAAACAGTAATTTCTCCGCATTGCAAGGTGCAATTCTGAAATTTTTTGCTTTTTCCTGCTCCTCTTAGCATGATAAAGAAGATTCAAAGAGAGTGAGATGCCAGCTCCTTTCATTCAGTCAGTAGTTTCAATCATTTCTGGACGTTTTTCAATGGCAAAAATCAATGAATATTGTAAATGCACAAACAGTAATTTCTCCGCATTGCAAGGTGCAATTCTGAATTTTTTTGCTTTTTCCTGCTCCTCTTAGCATGATAAAGAAGATTCAAAGAGAGTGAGATGCCAGCTCCTTTCATTCAGTCAGTAGCTTCAAACATTTCTGGTATAAACATTTCTGGACGTTTTTCAATGGCAAAAATCAATGAATATTGTAAATGCACAAACAGTAATATCTCCACATTGCAAGGTGCAATTCTGAAATTTTTTGCTTTTTCCTGCTAATCCTAGCATGATAAAGAAGATTCAAATAGAGTGAGATGCCAGCTCCTTTCATTCAGTCAGTAGCTTCAAACATTTCTGGACGTTTTTCAATGGCAAAAATCAATGAATATTGTAAATGCACAAACAGTAATATCTCCACATTGCAAGGTGCAATTCTGAAATTTTTTGCTCTTTCCTGCTAATCCTAGCATGATAAAGAAGATTCAAAGAGAGTGAAATGCCAGCTCCTTTCATTCAGTCAGTAGCTTCAAACATTTCTGGTATATGAATAACATGATGTTTTTCAATGGCAAAAATCAATGAATATTGTAAATGCACAAACAGTAATATCTCCACATTGCAAGGTGCAATTCTGAAATTTTTTGCTTTTTCCTGCTAATCCTAGCATGATAAAGAAGATTCAAAGAGAGTGAGATGCCAGCTCCTTTCATTCAGTCAGTAGCTTCAAATATTTCTGGACGTTTTTCAATGGAAAAAATCAATGAATATTGTAAATGCACAAACAGTAATATCTCCACATTGCAAGGTGCAATTCTGAAATTTTTTGCTTTTTCCTGCTACTCCTAGCATGATAAAGAAGATTCAAAGAGAGTGATATGCCAGCTCCTTTCATTCAGTCAGTAGCTTCAAACATTTCTGGACGTTTTTCAATGGCAAAAATCAATGAATATTGTAAATGCACAAACAGTAATATCTCCACATTGCAAGGTGCAATTCTGAAATTTTTTGCTTTTTCCTGCTAATCCTAGCATGATAAAGAAGATTCAAAGAGAGTGAGATGCCAGCTCCTTTCATTCAGTCAGTAGCTTCAATCATTTCTGGTATATGAATAACATGATGTTTTTCAATGGCAAAAATCAATGAATATTGTAAATGCACAAACAGTAATTTCTCCGCATTGCAAGGTGCAATTCTGAATTTTTTTGCTTTTTCCTGCTCCTCTTAGCATGATAAAGAAGATTCAAAGAGAGTGAGATGCCAGCTCCTTTCATTCAGTCAGTAGCTTCAAACATTTCTGGTATAAACATTTCTGGACGTTTTTCAATGGCAAAAATCAATGAATATTGTAAATGCACAAACAGTAATATCTCCACATTGCAAGGTGCAATTCTGAAATTTTTTGCTTTTTCCTGCTAATCCTATCATGATAAAGAAGATTCAAAGAGAGTGAGATGCCAGCTCCTTTCATTCAGTCAGTAGCTTCAAACATTTCTGGACGTGTTTCAATGGCAAAAATCAATGAATATTGTAAATGCACAAACAGTAATTTCTCCGCATTGCAAGGTGCAATTCTGAATTTTTTTGCTTTTTCCTGCTCCTCTTAGCATAATAAAGAAGATTCAAAGAGAGTGAGATGCCAGCTCCTTTCATTCAGTCAGTAGCTTCAAACATTTCTGGTATAAACATTTCTGGACGTTTTTCAATGGCAAAAATCAATGAATATTGTAAATGCACAAACAGTAATATCTCCACATTGCAAGGTGCAATTCTGAAATTTTTTGCTTTTTCCTGCTAATCCTAGCATGATAAAGAAGATTCAAATAGAGTGAGATGCCAGCTCCTTTCATTCAGTCAGTAGCTTCAAACATTTCTGGACGTTTTTCAATGGCAAAAATCAATGAATATTGTAAATGCACAAACAGTAATATCTCCACATTGCAAGGTGCAATTCTGAAATTTTTTGCTTTTTCCTGCTAATCCTAGCATGATAAAGAAGATTCAAAGAGAGTGAGATGCCAGCTCCTTTCATTCAGTCAGTAGCTTCAAACATTTCTGGTATATGAATAACATGATGTTTTTCAATGGCAAAAATCAATGAATATTGTAAATGCACAAACAGTAATATCTCCACATTGCAAGGTGCAATTCTGAAATTTTTTGCTTTTTCCTGCTAATCCTAGCATGATAAAGAAGATTCAAAGAGAGTGAGATGCCAGCTCCTTTCATTCAGTCAGTAGCTTCAAACATTTCTGGACGTTTTTCAATGGAAAAAATCAATGAATATTGTAAATGCACAAACTGTAATATCTCCACATTGCAAGGTGCAATTCTGAAATTTTTTGCTTTTTCCTGCTACTCCTAGCATGATAAAGAAGATTCAAAGAGAGGGAGATGCCAGCTCCTTTCATTCAGTCAGTAGCTTCAAACATTTCTGGACGTTTTTCAATGGCAAAAATCAATGAATATTGTAAATGCACAAACAGTAATATCTCCACATTGCAAGGTGCAATTCTGAATTTTTTTGCTTTTTCCTGCTAATCCTAGCATGATAAAGAAGATTCAAAGAGAGTGAGATGCCAGCTCCTTTCATTCAGTCAGTAGCTTCAAACATTTCTGGACGTTTTTCAATGGCAAAAATCAATGAATATTGTAAATGCACAAACAGTAATATCTCCACATTTCAAGGTGCAATTCTGAAATTTTTTGCTTTTTCCTGCTAATCCTAGCATGATAAAGAAGATTCAAAGAGAGTGAGATGCCAGCTCCTTTCATTCAGTCAGTAGCTTCAATCATTTCTGGTATATGAATAACATGATGTTTTTCAATGGCAAAAATCAATGAATATTGTAAATGCACAAACAGTAATTTCTCCGCATTGCAAGGTGCAATTCTGAAATTTTTTGCTTTTTCCTGCTCCTCTTAGCATGATAAATAAGATTCAAAGAGAGTGAGATGCCAGCTCCTTTCATTCAGTCAGTAGCTTCAAACATTTCTGGTATAAACATTTCTGGACGTTTTTCAATGGCAAAAATCAATGAATATTGTAAATGCACAAACAGTAATATCTCCACATTGCAAGGTGCAATTCTGAAATTTTTTGCTTTTTCCTGCTAACCCTAGCATGATAAAGAAGATTCAAAGAGAGTGAGATGCCAGCTCCTTTCATTCAGTCAGTAGCTTCAAACATTTCTGGACGTTTTTCAATGGCAAAAATCAATGAATATTGTAAATGCACAAACAGTAATATCTCCACATTGCAAGGTGCAATTCTGAAATTTTTTGCTTTTTCCTGCTAATCCTAGCATGATAAAGAAGATTCAAAGAGAGGGAGATGCCAGCTCCTTTCATTCAGTCAGTAGCTTCAAACATTTCTGGACGTTTTTCAATGGCAAAAATCAATGAATATTGTAAATGCACAAACAGTAATATCTCCACATTGCAAGGTGCAATTCTGAAATTTTTTGCTTTTTCCTGCTAATCCTAGCATGATAAAGAAGATTCAAAGAGAGTGAGATGCCAGCTCCTTTCATTCAGTCAGTAGCTTCAAACATTTCTGGACGTTTTTCAATGGCAAAAATCAATGAATATTGTAAATGCACAAACAGTAATATCTCCACATTTCACGGTGCAATTCTGAAATTTTTTGCTTTTTCCTGCTAATCCTAGCATGATAAAGAAGATTCAAAGAGAGTGAGATGCCAGCTCCTTTCATTCAGTCAGTAGCTTCAATCATTTCTGGTATATGAATAACATGATGTTTTTCAATGGCAAAAATCAATGAATATTGTAAATGCACAAACAGTAATTTCTCCGCATTGCAAGGTGCAATTCTGAAATTTTTTGCTTTTTCCTGCTCCTCTTAGCATGATAAATAAGATTCAAAGAGAGTGAGATGCCAGCTCCTTTCATTCAGTCAGTAGCTTCAAACATTTCTGGTATAAACATTTCTGGACGTTTTTCAATGGCAAAAATCAATGAATATTGTAAATGCACAAACAGTAATATCTCCACATTGCAAGGTGCAATTCTGAAATTTTTTGCTTTTTCCTGCTAACCCTAGCATGATAAAGAAGATTCAAAGAGAGTGAGATGCCAGCTCCTTTCATTCAGTCAGTAGCTTCAAACATTTCTGGACGTTTTTCAATGGCAAAAATCAATGAATATTGTAAATGCACAAACAGTAATATCTCCACATTGCAAGGTGCAATTCTGAAATTTTTTGCTTTTTCCTGCTAATCCTATCATGATAAAGAAGATTCAAAGAGAGTGAGATGCCAGCTCCTTTCATTCAGTCAGTAGCTTCAAACATTTCTGGACGTGTTTCAATGGCAAAAATCAATAAATATTGTAAATGCACAAACAGTAATTTCTCCGCATTGCAAGGTGCAATTCTGAATTTTTTTGCTTTTTCCTGCTCCTCTTAGCATGATAAAGAAGATTCAAAGAGAGTGAGATGCCAGCTCCTTTCATTCAGTCAGTAGCTTCAATCATTTCTGGACGTTTTTCAAAGGCAAAAATCAATGAATATTGTAAATGCACAAACAGTAATTTCTCCGCATTGCAAGGTGCAATTCTGAAATTTTTTGCTTTTTCCTGCTCCTCTTAGCATGATAAAGAAGATTCAAAGAGAGTGAGATGCCAGCTCCTTTCATTCAGTCAGTAGCTTCAATCATTTCTGGACGTTTTTCAATGGCAAAAATCAATGAATATTGTAAATGCACAAACAGTAATTTCTCCGCATTGCAAGGTGCAATTCTGAAATTTTTTGCTTTTTCCTGCTCCTCTTAGCATGATAAAGAAGATTCAAAGAGAGTGAGATGCCAGCTCCTTTCATTCAGTCAGTAGCTTCAAACATTTCTGGTATATGAATAACATGATGTTTTTCAATGGCAAAAATCAATGAATATTGTAAATGCACAAAGAGTAATTTCTCCGCATTGCAAGGTGCAATTCTGAAATTTTTTGCTTTTTCCTGCTCCTCTTAGCATGATAAAGAAGATTCAAAGAGAGTGAGATGCCAGCTCCTTTCATTCAGTCAGTAGCTTCAATCATTTCTGGACGTTTTTCAATGGCAAAAATCAATGAATATTGTAAATGCACAAACAGTAATTTCTCCGCATTGCAAGGTGCAATTCTGAAATTTTTTGCTTTTTCCTGCTCCTCTTAGCATGATAAAGAAGATTCAAAGAGAGTGAGATGCCAGCTCCTTTCATTCAGTCAGTAGCTTCAATCATTTCTGGACGTTTTTCAATGGCAAAAATCAATGAATATTGTAAATGCACAAACAGTAATTTCTCCGCATTGCAAGGTGCAATTCTGAAATTTTTTGCTTTTTCCTGCTCCTCTTAGCATGATAAAGAAGATTCAAAGAGAGTGAGATGCCAGCTCCTTTCATTCAGTCAGTAGCTACAAACATTTCTGGTATATGAATAACATGATGTTTTTCAATGGCAAAAATCAATGAATATTGTAAATGCACAAACAGTAATTTCTCCGCATTGCAAGGTGCAATTCTGAAATTTTTTGCTTTTTCCTGCTCCTCTTAGCATGATAAAGAAGATTCAAAGAGAGTGAGATGCCAGCTCCTTTCATTCATTCAGTAGCTTCAATCATTTCTGGACGTTTTTCAATGGCAAAAATCAATGAATATTGTAAATGCACAAACAGTAATTTCTCCGCATTGCAAGGTGCAATTCTGAAATTTTTTGCTTTTTCCTGCTCCTCTTAGCATGATAAAGAAGATTCAAAGAGAGTGAGATGCCAGCTCCTTTCATTCAGTCAGTAGCTTCAATCATTTCTGGACGTTTTTCAATGGCAAAAATCAATGAATATTGTAAATGCTCAAACAGTAATTTCTCCGCATTGCAAGGTGCAATTCTGAAATTTTTTGCTTTTTCCTGCTCCTCTTAGCATGACAAAGAAGATTCAAAGAGAGTAAGATGCCAGCTCCTTTCATTCAGTCAGTAGCTTCAATCATTTCTGGTATATGAATAACATGATGTTTTTCAATGGCAAAAATCAATGAATATTGTAAATGCACAAACAGTAATTTCTCCGCATTGCAAGGTGCAATTCTGAAATTTTTTGCTTTTTCCTGCTCCTCTTAGCATGATAAAGAAGATTCAAAGAGAGTGAGATGCCAGCTCCTTTCATTCAGTCAGTAGCTTCAATCATTTCTGGACGTTTTTCAATGGCAAAAATCAATGAATATTGTAAATGCACAAACAGTAATTTCTCCGCATTGCAAGGTGCAATTCTGAAATTTTTTGCTTTTTCCTGCTCCTCTTAGCATGATAAAGAAGATTCAAAGAGAGTGAGATGCCAGCTCCTTTCATTCAGTCAGTAGCTTCAATCATTTCTGGACGTTTTTCAATGGCAAAAATCAATGAATATTGTAAATGCACAAACAGTAATTTCTCCGCATTGCAAGGTGCAATTCTGAAATTTTTTGCTTTTTCCTGCTCCTCTTAGCATGATAAAGAAGATTCAAAGAGAGTGAGATGCCAGCTCCTTTCATTCAGTCAGTAGCTTCAAACATTTCTGGTATATGAATAACATGATGTTTTTCAATGGCAAAAATCAATGAATATTGTAAAAGCACAAACAGTAATTTCTCCGCATTGCAAGGTGCAATTCTGAAATTTTTTGCTTTTTCCTGCTCCTCTTAGCATGATAAAGAAGATTCAAAGAGAGTGAGATGCCAGCTCCTTTCATTCAGTCAGTAGCTTCAATCATTTCTGGACGTTTTTCAATGGCAAAAATCAATGAATATTGTAAATGCACAAACAGTAATTTCTCCGCATTGCAAGGTGCAATTCTGAAATTTTTTGCTTTTTCCTGCTCCTCTTAGCATGATAAAGAAGATTCAAAGAGAGTGAGATGCCAGCTCCTTTCATTCAGTCAGTAGCTTCAATCATTTCTGGTATATGAATAACATGATGTTTTTCAATGGCAAAAATCAATGAATATTGTAAATGCACAAACAGTAATTTCTCCGCATTGCAAGTTGCAATTCTGAAATTTTTTGCTTTTTCCTGCTCCTCTTAGCATGATAAAGAAGATTCAAAGAGAGTGAGATGCCAGCTCCTTTCATTCAGTCAGTAGCTTCAATCATTTCTGGACGTTTTTCAATGGCAAAAATCAATGAATATTGTAAATGCACAAACAGTAATTTCTCCGCATTGCAAGGTGCAATTCTGAAATTTTTTGCTTTTTCCTGCTCCTCTTAGCATGATAAAGAAGATTCAAAGAGAGTGAGATGCCAGCTCCTTTCATTCAGTCAGTAGCTTCAAACATTTCTGGTATATGAATAACATGATGTTTTTCAATGGCAAAAATCAATGAATATTGTAAAAGCACAAACAGTAATTTCTCCGCATTGCAAGGTGCAATTCTGAAATTTTTTGCTTTTTCCTGCTCCTCTTAGCATGATAAAGAAGATTCAAAGAGAGTGAGATGCCAGCTCCTTTCATTCAGTCAGTAGCTTCAATCATTTCTGGACGTTTTTCAATGGCAAAAATCAATGAATATTGTAAATGCACAAACAGTAATTTCTCCGCATTGCAAGGTGCAATTCTGAAATTTTTTGCTTTTTCCTGCTCCTCTTAGCATGATAAAGAAGATTCAAAGAGAGTGAGATGCCAGCTCCTTTCATTCAGTCAGTAGCTTCAATCATTTCTGGTATATGAATAACATGATGTTTTTCAATGGCAAAAATCAATGAATATTGTAAATGCACAAACAGTAATTTCTCCGCATTGCAAGTTGCAATTCTGAAATTTTTTGCTTTTTCCTGCTCCTCTTAGCATGATAAAGAAGATTCAAAGAGAGTGAGATGCCAGCTCCTTTCATTCAGTCAGTAGCTTCAATCATTTCTGGACGTTTTTCAATGGCAAAAATCAATGAATATTGTAAATGCACAAACAGTAATTTCTCCGCATTGCAAGGTGCAATTCTGAAATTTTTTGCTTTTTCCTGCTCCTCTTAGCATGATAAAGAAGATTCAAAGAGAGTGAGATGCCAGCTCCTTTCATTCAGTCAGTAGCTTCAATCATTTCTGGACGTTTTTCAGTGGCAAAAATCAATGAATATTGTAAATGCACAAACAGTAATTTCTCCGCATTGCAAGTTGCAATTCTGAAATTTTTTGCTTTTTCCTGCTCCTCTTAGCATGATAAAGAAGATTCAAAGAGAGTGAGATGCCAGCTCCTTTCATTCAGTCAGTAGCTTCAAACATTTCTGGTATATGAATAACATGATGTTTTTCAATGGCAAAAATCAATGAATATTGTAAAAGCACAAACAGTAATTTCTCCGCATTGCAAGGTGCAATTCTGAAATTTTTTGCTTTTTCCTGCTCCTCTTAGCATCATAAAGAATATTCAAAGAGAGTGAGATGCCAGCTCCTTTCATTCAGTCAGTAGCTTCAATCATTTCTGGACGTTTTTCAATGGCAAAAATCAATGAATATTGTAAATGCACAAACAGTAATTTCTCCGCGTTGCAAGGTGCAATTCTGAAATTTTTTGCTTTTTCCTGCTAACCCTAGCATGATAAAGAAGATTCAAAGAGAGTGAGATGCCAGCTCCTTTCATTCAGTCAGTAGCTTCAAACATTTCTGGACGTTTTTCAATGGCAAAAATCAATGAATATTGTAAATGCACAAACAGTAATATCTCCACATTGCAAGGTGCAATTCTGAAATTTTTTGCTTTTTCCTGCTAATCCTATCATGATAAAGAAGATTCAAAGAGAGTGAGATGCCAGCTCCTTTCATTCAGTCAGTAGCTTCAAACATTTCTGGACGTGTTTCAATGGCAAAAATCAATAAATATTGTAAATGCACAAACAGTAATTTCTCCGCATTGCAAGGTGCAATTCTGAATTTTTTTGCTTTTTCCTGCTCCTCTTAGCATGATAAAGAAGATTCAAAGAGAGTGAGATGCCAGCTCCTTTCATTCAGTCAGTAGCTTCAATCATTTCTGGACGTTTTTCAAAGGCAAAAATCAATGAATATTGTAAATGCACAAACAGTAATTTCTCCGCATTGCAAGGTGCAATTCTGAAATTTTTTGCTTTTTCCTGCTCCTCTTAGCATGATAAAGAAGATTCAAAGAGAGTGAGATGCCAGCTCCTTTCATTCAGTCAGTAGCTTCAATCATTTCTGGACGTTTTTCAATGGCAAAAATCAATGAATATTGTAAATGCACAAACAGTAATTTCTCCGCATTGCAAGGTGCAATTCTGAAATTTTTTGCTTTTTCCTGCTCCTCTTAGCATGATAAAGAAGATTCAAAGAGAGTGAGATGCCAGCTCCTTTCATTCAGTCAGTAGCTTCAAACATTTCTGGTATATGAATAACATGATGTTTTTCAATGGCAAAAATCAATGAATATTGTAAATGCACAAAGAGTAATTTCTCCGCATTGCAAGGTGCAATTCTGAAATTTTTTGCTTTTTCCTGCTCCTCTTAGCATGATAAAGAAGATTCAAAGAGAGTGAGATGCCAGCTCCTTTCATTCAGTCAGTAGCTTCAATCATTTCTGGACGTTTTTCAATGGCAAAAATCAATGAATATTGTAAATGCACAAACAGTAATTTCTCCGCATTGCAAGGTGCAATTCTGAAATTTTTTGCTTTTTCCTGCTCCTCTTAGCATGATAAAGAAGATTCAAAGAGAGTGAGATGCCAGCTCCTTTCATTCAGTCAGTAGCTTCAATCATTTCTGGACGTTTTTCAATGGCAAAAATCAATGAATATTGTAAATGCACAAACAGTAATTTCTCCGCATTGCAAGGTGCAATTCTGAAATTTTTTGCTTTTTCCTGCTCCTCTTAGCATGATAAAGAAGATTCAAAGAGAGTGAGATGCCAGCTCCTTTCATTCAGTCAGTAGCTACAAACATTTCTGGTATATGAATAACATGATGTTTTTCAATGGCAAAAATCAATGAATATTGTAAATGCACAAACAGTAATTTCTCCGCATTGCAAGGTGCAATTCTGAAATTTTTTGCTTTTTCCTGCTCCTCTTAGCATGATAAAGAAGATTCAAAGAGAGTGAGATGCCAGCTCCTTTCATTCATTCAGTAGCTTCAATCATTTCTGGACGTTTTTCAATGGCAAAAATCAATGAATATTGTAAATGCACAAACAGTAATTTCTCCGCATTGCAAGGTGCAATTCTGAAATTTTTTGCTTTTTCCTGCTCCTCTTAGCATGATAAAGAAGATTCAAAGAGAGTGAGATGCCAGCTCCTTTCATTCAGTCAGTAGCTTCAATCATTTCTGGACGTTTTTCAATGGCAAAAATCAATGAATATTGTAAATGCTCAAACAGTAATTTCTCCGCATTGCAAGGTGCAATTCTGAAATTTTTTGCTTTTTCCTGCTCCTCTTAGCATGACAAAGAAGATTCAAAGAGAGTAAGATGCCAGCTCCTTTCATTCAGTCAGTAGCTTCAATCATTTCTGGTATATGAATAACATGATGTTTTTCAATGGCAAAAATCAATGAATATTGTAAATGCACAAACAGTAATTTCTCCGCATTGCAAGGTGCAATTCTGAAATTTTTTGCTTTTTCCTGCTCCTCTTAGCATGATAAAGAAGATTCAAAGAGAGTGAGATGCCAGCTCCTTTCATTCAGTCAGTAGCTTCAATCATTTCTGGACGTTTTTCAATGGCAAAAATCAATGAATATTGTAAATGCACAAACAGTAATTTCTCCGCATTGCAAGGTGCAATTCTGAAATTTTTTGCTTTTTCCTGCTCCTCTTAGCATGATAAAGAAGATTCAAAGAGAGTGAGATGCCAGCTCCTTTCATTCAGTCAGTAGCTTCAATCATTTCTGGACGTTTTTCAATGGCAAAAATCAATGAATATTGTAAATGCACAAACAGTAATTTCTCCGCATTGCAAGGTGCAATTCTGAAATTTTTTGCTTTTTCCTGCTCCTCTTAGCATGATAAAGAAGATTCAAAGAGAGTGAGATGCCAGCTCCTTTCATTCAGTCAGTAGCTTCAAACATTTCTGGTATATGAATAACATGATGTTTTTCAATGGCAAAAATCAATGAATATTGTAAAAGCACAAACAGTAATTTCTCCGCATTGCAAGGTGCAATTCTGAAATTTTTTGCTTTTTCCTGCTCCTCTTAGCATGATAAAGAAGATTCAAAGAGAGTGAGATGCCAGCTCCTTTCATTCAGTCAGTAGCTTCAATCATTTCTGGACGTTTTTCAATGGCAAAAATCAATGAATATTGTAAATGCACAAACAGTAATTTCTCCGCATTGCAAGGTGCAATTCTGAAATTTTTTGCTTTTTCCTGCTCCTCTTAGCATGATAAAGAAGATTCAAAGAGAGTGAGATGCCAGCTCCTTTCATTCAGTCAGTAGCTTCAATCATTTCTGGTATATGAATAACATGATGTTTTTCAATGGCAAAAATCAATGAATATTGTAAATGCACAAACAGTAATTTCTCCGCATTGCAAGTTGCAATTCTGAAATTTTTTGCTTTTTCCTGCTCCTCTTAGCATGATAAAGAAGATTCAAAGAGAGTGAGATGCCAGCTCCTTTCATTCAGTCAGTAGCTTCAATCATTTCTGGACGTTTTTCAATGGCAAAAATCAATGAATATTGTAAATGCACAAACAGTAATTTCTCCGCATTGCAAGGTGCAATTCTGAAATTTTTTGCTTTTTCCTGCTCCTCTTAGCATGATAAAGAAGATTCAAAGAGAGTGAGATGCCAGCTCCTTTCATTCAGTCAGTAGCTTCAAACATTTCTGGTATATGAATAACATGATGTTTTTCAATGGCAAAAATCAATGAATATTGTAAAAGCACAAACAGTAATTTCTCCGCATTGCAAGGTGCAATTCTGAAATTTTTTGCTTTTTCCTGCTCCTCTTAGCATGATAAAGAAGATTCAAAGAGAGTGAGATGCCAGCTCCTTTCATTCAGTCAGTAGCTTCAATCATTTCTGGACGTTTTTCAATGGCAAAAATCAATGAATATTGTAAATGCACAAACAGTAATTTCTCCGCATTGCAAGGTGCAATTCTGAAATTTTTTGCTTTTTCCTGCTCCTCTTAGCATGATAAAGAAGATTCAAAGAGAGTGAGATGCCAGCTCCTTTCATTCAGTCAGTAGCTTCAATCATTTCTGGTATATGAATAACATGATGTTTTTCAATGGCAAAAATCAATGAATATTGTAAATGCACAAACAGTAATTTCTCCGCATTGCAAGTTGCAATTCTGAAATTTTTTGCTTTTTCCTGCTCCTCTTAGCATGATAAAGAAGATTCAAAGAGAGTGAGATGCCAGCTCCTTTCATTCAGTCAGTAGCTTCAATCATTTCTGGACGTTTTTCAATGGCAAAAATCAATGAATATTGTAAATGCACAAACAGTAATTTCTCCGCATTGCAAGGTGCAATTCTGAAATTTTTTGCTTTTTCCTGCTCCTCTTAGCATGATAAAGAAGATTCAAAGAGAGTGAGATGCCAGCTCCTTTCATTCAGTCAGTAGCTTCAATCATTTCTGGACGTTTTTCAATGGCAAAAATCAATGAATATTGTAAATGCACAAACAGTAATTTCTCCGCATTGCAAGTTGCAATTCTGAAATTTTTTGCTTTTTCCTGCTCCTCTTAGCATGATAAAGAAGATTCAAAGAGAGTGAGATGCCAGCTCCTTTCATTCAGTCAGTAGCTTCAAACATTTCTGGTATATGAATAACATGATGTTTTTCAATGGCAAAAATCAATGAATATTGTAAAAGCACAAACAGTAATTTCTCCGCATTGCAAGGTGCAATTCTGAAATTTTTTGCTTTTTCCTGCTCCTCTTAGCATCATAAAGAATATTCAAAGAGAGTGAGATGCCAGCTCCTTTCATTCAGTCAGTAGCTTCAATCATTTCTGGACGTTTTTCAATGGCAAAAATCAATGAATATTGTAAATGCACAAACAGTAATTTCTCCGCATTGCAAGGTGCAATTCTGAAATTTTTTGCTTTTTCCTGCTCCTCTTAGCATCATAAAGAAGATTCAAAGAGAGTGAGATGCCAGCTCCTTTCATTCAGTCAGTAGCTTCAATAATTTCTGGACGTTTTTCAATGGCAAAAATCAATTAATATTGTAAATGCACAAACAGTAATTTCTCCGCATTGCAAGGTGCAATTCTGAAATTTTTTGCTTTTTCCTGCTCCTCTTAGCATGATAAAGAAGATTCAAAGAGAGTGAGATGCCAGCTCCTTTCATTCAGTCAGTAGCTTCAATTATTTCTGGTATATGAATAACATGATGTTTTTCAATGTCAAAAATCAATGAATATTGTAAATGCACAAACAGTAATTTCTCCGCATTGCAAGGTGCAATTCTGAAATTTTTTGCTTTTTCCTGCTCCTCTTAGCATGGTAAAGAAGATTCAAAGAGAGTGAGATGCCAACTCCTTTCATTCAGTCAGTAGCTTCAATCATTTCTGGACGTTTTTCAATGGCAAAAATCAATGAATATTGTAAATGCACAAACAGTAATTTCTCCGCATTGCAAGGTGCAATTCTGAAATTTTTTGCTTTTTCCTGCTCCTCTTAGCATGATAAAGAAGATTCAAAGAGAGTGAGATGCCAGCTCCTTTCATTCAGTCAGTAGCTTCAATCATTTCTGGACGTTTTTCAATGGCAAAAATCAATGAATATTGTAAATGCACAAACAGTAATTTCTCCGCATTGCAAGGTGCAATTCTGAAATTTTTTGCTTTTTCCTGCTCCTCTTAGCATGATAAAGAAGATTCAAAGAGAGTGAGATGCCAGCTCCTTTCATTCAGTCAGTAGCTTCAATCATTTCTGGGTATGAATAACATGATGTTTTTCAATGGCAAAAATCAATGAATATTGTAAATGCACAAACAGTAATTTCTCCGCATTGCAAGGTGCAATTCTGAAATTTTTTGCTTTTTCCTGCTCCTCTTAGCATGATAAAGAAGATTCAAAGAGAGTGAGATGCCAGCTCCTTTCATTCAGTCAGTAGCTTCAATCATTTCTGGACGTTTTTCAATGGCAAAAATCAATGAATATTGTAAATGCACAAACAGTAATTTCTCCGCATTGCAAGGTGCAATTCTGAAATTTTTTGCTTTTTCCTGCTCCTCTTAGCATGATAAAGAAGATTCAAAGAGAGTGAGATGCCAGCTCCTTTCATTCAGTCAGTAGTTTCAATCATTTCTGGACGTTTTTCAATGGCAAAAATCAATGAATATTGTAAATGCACAAACAGTAATTTCTCCGCATTGCAAGGTGCAATTCTGAATTTTTTTGCTTTTTCCTGCTCCTCTTAGCATGATAAAGAAGATTCAAAGAGAGTGAGATGCCAGCTCCTTTCATTCAGTCAGTAGCTTCAAACATTTCTGGTATAAACATTTCTGGACGTTTTTCAATGGCAAAAATCAATGAATATTGTAAATGCACAAACAGTAATATCTCCACATTGCAAGGTGCAATTCTGAAATTTTTTGCTTTTTCCTGCTAACCCTAGCATGATAAAGAAGATTCAAAGAGAGTGAGATGCCAGCTCCTTTCATTCAGTCAGTAGCTTCAAACATTTCTGGACGTTTTTCAATGGCAAAAATCAATGAATATTGTAAATGCACAAACAGTAATATCTCCACATTGCAAGGTGCAATTCTGAAATTTTTTGCTTTTTCCTGCTAATCCTATCATGATAAAGAAGATTCAAAGAGAGTGAGATGCCAGCTCCTTTCATTCAGTCAGTAGCTTCAAACATTTCTGGACGTGTTTCAATGGCAAAAATCAATAAATATTGTAAATGCACAAACAGTAATTTCTCCGCATTGCAAGGTGCAATTCTGAATTTTTTTGCTTTTTCCTGCTCCTCTTAGCATGATAAAGAAGATTCAAAGAGAGTGAGATGCCAGCTCCTTTCATTCAGTCAGTAGCTTCAATCATTTCTGGACGTTTTTCAAAGGCAAAAATCAATGAATATTGTAAATGCACAAACAGTAATTTCTCCGCATTGCAAGGTGCAATTCTGAAATTTTTTGCTTTTTCCTGCTCCTCTTAGCATGATAAAGAAGATTCAAAGAGAGTGAGATGCCAGCTCCTTTCATTCAGTCAGTAGCTTCAATCATTTCTGGACGTTTTTCAATGGCAAAAATCAATGAATATTGTAAATGCACAAACAGTAATTTCTCCGCATTGCAAGGTGCAATTCTGAAATTTTTTGCTTTTTCCTGCTCCTCTTAGCATGATAAAGAAGATTCAAAGAGAGTGAGATGCCAGCTACTTTCATTCAGTCAGTAGCTTCAAACATTTCTGGTATATGAATAACATGATGTTTTTCAATGGCAAAAATCAATGAATATTGTAAATGCACAAAGAGTAATTTCTCCGCATTGCA
Organism: Phyllobates terribilis; assembly: GCF_046119375.1. NCBI lineage: Eukaryota > Metazoa > Chordata > Amphibia > Anura > Dendrobatidae > Phyllobates > Phyllobates terribilis. Next base: position 23,670 of record NW_027366230.1, read on the forward strand.
AGGTGCAATTCTGAAATTTTTTGCTTTTTCCTGCTCCTCTTAGCATGATAAAGAAGATTCAAAGAGAGTGAGATGCCAGCTCCTTTCATTCAGTCAGTAGCTTCAATCATTTCTGGACGTTTTTCAATGGCAAAAATCAATGAATATTGTAAATGCACAAACAGTAATTTCTCCGCATTGCAAGGTGCAATTCTGAAATTTTTTGCTTTTTCCTGCTCCTCTTAGCATGATAAAGAAGATTCAAAGAGAGTGAGATGCCAGCTCCTTTCATTCAGTCAGTAGCTTCAATCATTTCTGGACGTTTTTCAATGGCAAAAATCAATGAATATTGTAAATGCACAAACAGTAATTTCTCCGCATTGCAAGGTGCAATTCTGAAATTTTTTGCTTTTTCCTGCTCCTCTTAGCATGATAAAGAAGATTCAAAGAGAGTGAGATGCCAGCTCCTTTCATTCAGTCAGTAGCTACAAACATTTCTGGTATATGAATAACATGATGTTTTTCAATGGCAAAAATCAATGAATATTGTAAATGCACAAACAGTAATTTCTCCGCATTGCAAGGTGCAATTCTGAAATTTTTTGCTTTTTCCTGCTCCTCTTAGCATGATAAAGAAGATTCAAAGAGAGTGAGATGCCAGCTCCTTTCATTCATTCAGTAGCTTCAATCATTTCTGGACGTTTTTCAATGGCAAAAATCAATGAATATTGTAAATGCACAAACAGTAATTTCTCCGCATTGCAAGGTGCAATTCTGAAATTTTTTGCTTTTTCCTGCTCCTCTTAGCATGATAAAGAAGATTCAAAGAGAGTGAGATGCCAGCTCCTTTCATTCAGTCAGTAGCTTCAATCATTTCTGGACGTTTTTCAATGGCAAAAATCAATGAATATTGTAAATGCTCAAACAGTAATTTCTCCGCATTGCAAGGTGCAATTCTGAAATTTTTTGCTTTTTCCTGCTCCTCTTAGCATGACAAAGAAGATTCAAAGAGAGTAAGATGCCAGCTCCTTTCATTCAGTCAGTAGCTTCAATCATTTCTGGTATATGAATAACATGATGTTTTTCAATGGCAAAAATCAATGAATATTGTAAATGCACAAACAGTAATTTCTCCGCATTGCAAGGTGCAATTCTGAAATTTTTTGCTTTTTCCTGCTCCTCTTAGCATGATAAAGAAGATTCAAAGAGAGTGAGATGCCAGCTCCTTTCATTCAGTCAGTAGCTTCAATCATTTCTGGACGTTTTTCAATGGCAAAAATCAATGAATATTGTAAATGCACAAACAGTAATTTCTCCGCATTGCAAGGTGCAATTCTGAAATTTTTTGCTTTTTCCTGCTCCTCTTAGCATGATAAAGAAGATTCAAAGAGAGTGAGATGCCAGCTCCTTTCATTCAGTCAGTAGCTTCAATCATTTCTGGACGTTTTTCAATGGCAAAAATCAATGAATATTGTAAATGCACAAACAGTAATTTCTCCGCATTGCAAGGTGCAATTCTGAAATTTTTTGCTTTTTCCTGCTCCTCTTAGCATGATAAAGAAGATTCAAAGAGAGTGAGATGCCAGCTCCTTTCATTCAGTCAGTAGCTTCAAACATTTCTGGTATATGAATAACATGATGTTTTTCAATGGCAAAAATCAATGAATATTGTAAAAGCACAAACAGTAATTTCTCCGCATTGCAAGGTGCAATTCTGAAATTTTTTGCTTTTTCCTGCTCCTCTTAGCATGATAAAGAAGATTCAAAGAGAGTGAGATGCCAGCTCCTTTCATTCAGTCAGTAGCTTCAATCATTTCTGGACGTTTTTCAATGGCAAAAATCAATGAATATTGTAAATGCACAAACAGTAATTTCTCCGCATTGCACGGTGCAATTCTGAAATTTTTTGCTTTTTCCTGCTCCTCTTAGCATGATAAAGAAGATTCAAAGAGAGTGAGATGCCAGCTCCTTTCATTCAGTCAGTAGCTTCAATCATTTCTGGTATATGAATAACATGATGTTTTTCAATGGCAAAAATCAATGAATATTGTAAATGCACAAACAGTAATTTCTCCGCATTGCAAGTTGCAATTCTGAAATTTTTTGCTTTTTCCTGCTCCTCTTAGCATGATAAAGAAGATTCAAAGAGAGTGAGATGCCAGCTCCTTTCATTCAGTCAGTAGCTTCAATCATTTCTGGACGTTTTTCAATGGCAAAAATCAATGAATATTGTAAATGCACAAACAGTAATTTCTCCGCATTGCAAGGTGCAATTCTGAAATTTTTTGCTTTTTCCTGCTCCTCTTAGCATGATAAAGAAGATTCAAAGAGAGTGAGATGCCAGCTCCTTTCATTCAGTCAGTAGCTTCAATCATTTCTGGACGTTTTTCAATGGCAAAAATCAATGAATATTGTAAATGCACAAACAGTAATTTCTCCGCATTGCAAGTTGCAATTCTGAAATTTTTTGCTTTTTCCTGCTCCTCTTAGCATGATAAAGAAGATTCAAAGAGAGTGAGATGCCAGCTCCTTTCATTCAGTCAGTAGCTTCAAACATTTCTGGTATATGAATAACATGATGTTTTTCAATGGCAAAAATCAATGAATATTGTAAAAGCACAAACAGTAATTTCTCCGCATTGCAAGGTGCAATTCTGAAATTTTTTGCTTTTTCCTGCTCCTCTTAGCATCATAAAGAAGATTCAAAGAGAGTGAGATGCCAGCTCCTTTCATTCAGTCAGTAGCTTCAATCATTTCTGGACGTTTTTCAATGGCAAAAATCAATGAATATTGTAAATGCACAAACAGTAATTTCTCCGCATTGCAAGGTGCAATTCTGAAATTTTTTGCTTTTTCCTGCTCCTCTTAGCATCATAAAGAAGATTCAAAGAGAGTGAGATGCCAGCTCCTTTCATTCAGTCAGTAGCTTCAATCATTTCTGGACGTTTTTCAATGGCAAAAATCAATTAATATTGTAAATGCACAAACAGTAATTTCTCCGCATTGCAAGGTGCAATTCTGAAATTTTTTGCTTTTTCCTGCTCCTCTTAGCATGATAAAGAAGATTCAAAGAGAGTGAGATGCCAGCTCCTTTCATTCAGTCAGTAGCTTCAATTATTTCTGGTATATGAATAACATGATGTTTTTCAATGTCAAAAATCAATGAATATTGTAAATGCACAAACAGTAATTTCTCCGCATTGCAAGGTGCAATTCTGAAATTTTTTGCTTTTTCCTGCTCCTCTTAGCATGGTAAAGAAGATTCAAAGAGAGTGAGATGCCAACTCCTTTCATTCAGTCAGTAGCTTCAATCATTTCTGGACGTTTTTCAATGGCAAAAATCAATGAATATTGTAAATGCACAAACAGTAATTTCTCCGCATTGCAAGGTGCAATTCTGAAATTTTTTGCTTTTTCCTGCTCCTCTTAGCATGATAAAGAAGATTCAAAGAGAGTGAGATGCCAGCTCCTTTCATTCAGTCAGTAGCTTCAATCATTTCTGGACGTTTTTCAATGGCAAAAATCAATGAATATTGTAAATGCACAAACAGTAATTTCTCCGCATTGCAAGGTGCAATTCTGAAATTTTTTGCTTTTTCCTGCTCCTCTTAGCATGATAAAGAAGATTCAAAGAGAGTGAGATGCCAGCTCCTTTCATTCAGTCAGTAGCTTCAATCATTTCTGGGTATGAATAACATGATGTTTTTCAATGGCAAAAATCAATGAATATTGTAAATGCACAAACAGTAATTTCTCCGCATTGCAAGGTGCAATTCTGAAATTTTTTGCTTTTTCCTGCTCCTCTTAGCATGATAAAGAAGATTCAAAGAGAGTGAGATGCCAGCTCCTTTCATTCAGTCAGTAGCTTCAATCATTTCTGGACGTTTTTCAATGGCAAAAATCAATGAATATTGTAAATGCACAAACAGTAATTTCTCCGCATTGCAAGGTGCAATTCTGAAATTTTTTGCTTTTTCCTGCTCCTCTTAGCATGATAAAGAAGATTCAAAGAGAGTGAGATGCCAGCTCCTTTCATTCAGTCAGTAGTTTCAATCATTTCTGGACGTTTTTCAATGGCAAAAATCAATGAATATTGTAAATGCACAAACAGTAATTTCTCCGCATTGCAAGGTGCAATTCTGAATTTTTTTGCTTTTTCCTGCTCCTCTTAGCATGATAAAGAAGATTCAAAGAGAGTGAGATGCCAGCTCCTTTCATTCAGTCAGTAGCTTCAAACATTTCTGGTATAAACATTTCTGGACGTTTTTCAATGGCAAAAATCAATGAATATTGTAAATGCACAAACAGTAATATCTCCACATTGCAAGGTGCAATTCTGAAATTTTTTGCTTTTTCCTGCTAATCCTAGCATGATAAAGAAGATTCAAATAGAGTGAGATGCCAGCTCCTTTGATTCAGTCAGTAGCTTCAAACATTTCTGGACGTTTTTCAATGGCAAAAATCAATGAATATTGTAAATGCACAAACAGTAATATCTCCACATTGCAAGGTGCAATTCTGAAATTTTTTGCTCTTTCCTGCTAATCCTAGCATGATAAAGAAGATTCAAAGAGAGTGAAATGCCAGCTCCTTTCATTCAGTCAGTAGCTTCAAACATTTCTGGTATATGAATAACATGATGTTTTTCAATGGCAAAAATCAATGAATATTGTAAATGCACAAACAGTAATATCTCCACATTGCAAGGTGCAATTCTGAAATTTTTTGCTTTTTCCTGCTAATCCTAGCATGATAAAGAAGATTCAAAGAGAGTGAGATGCCAGCTCCTTTCATTCAGTCAGTAGCTTCAAATATTTCTGGACGTTTTTCAATGGAAAAAATCAATGAATATTGTAAATGCACAAACAGTAATATCTCCACATTGCAAGGTGCAATTCTGAAATTTTTTGCTTTTTCCTGCTACTCCTAGCATGATAAAGAAGATTCAAAGAGAGTGATATGCCAGCTCCTTTCATTCAGTCAGTAGCTTCAAACATTTCTGGACGTTTTTCAATGGCAAAAATCAATGAATATTGTAAATGCACAAACAGTAATATCTCCACATTGCAAGGTGCAATTCTGAAATTTTTTGCTTTTTCCTGCTAATCCTAGCATGATAAAGAAGATTCAAAGAGAGTGAGATGCCAGCTCCTTTCATTCAGTCAGTAGCTTCAAACATTTCTGGACGTTTTTCAATGGCAAAAATCAATGAATATTGTAAATGCACAAACAGTAATATCTCCACATTGCAAGGTGCAATTCTGAAATTTTTTGCTTTTTCCTGCTAATCCTAGCATGATAAAGAAGATTCAAAGAGAGTGAGATGCCAGCTCCTTTCATTCAGTCAGTAGCTTCAATCATTTCTGGTATATGAATAACATGATGTTTTTCAATGGCAAAAATCAATGAATATTGTAAATGCACAAACAGTAATTTCTCCGCATTGCAAGGTGCAATTCTGAATTTTTTTGCTTTTTCCTGCTCCTCTTAGCATGATAAAGAAGATTCAAAGAGAGTGAGATGCCAGCTCCTTTCATTCAGTCAGTAGCTTCAAACATTTCTGGTATAAACATTTCTGGACGTTTTTCAATGGCAAAAATCAATGAATATTGTAAATGCACAAACAGTAATATCTCCACATTGCAAGGTGCAATTCTGAAATTTTTTGCTTTTTCCTGCTAATCCTATCATGATAAAGAAGATTCAAAGAGAGTGAGATGCCAGCTCCTTTCATTCAGTCAGTAGCTTCAAACATTTCTGGACGTGTTTCAATGGCAAAAATCAATGAATATTGTAAATGCACAAACAGTAATTTCTCCGCATTGCAAGGTGCAATTCTGAATTTTTTTGCTTTTTCCTGCTCCTCTTAGCATAATAAAGAAGATTCAAAGAGAGTGAGATGCCAGCTCCTTTCATTCAGTCAGTAGCTTCAAACATTTCTGGTATAAACATTTCTGGACGTTTTTCAATGGCAAAAATCAATGAATATTGTAAATGCACAAACAGTAATATCTCCACATTGCAAGGTGCAGTTCTGAAATTTTTTGCTTTTTCCTGCTAATCCTAGCATGATAAAGAAGATTCAAATAGAGTGAGATGCCAGCTCCTTTCATTCAGTCAGTAGCTTCAAACATTTCTGGACGTTTTTCAATGGCAAAAATCAATGAATATTGTAAATGCACAAACAGTAATATCTCCACATTGCAAGGTGCAATTCTGAAATTTTTTGCTTTTTCCTGCTAATCCTAGCATGATAAAGAAGATTCAAAGAGAGTGAGATGCCAGCTCCTTTCATTCAGTCAGTAGCTTCAAACATTTCTGGTATATGAATAACATGATGTTTTTCAATGGCAAAAATCAATGAATATTGTAAATGCACAAACAGTAATATCTCCACATTGCAAGGTGCAATTCTGAAATTTTTTGCTTTTTCCTGCTAATCCTAGCATGATAAAGAAGATTCAAAGAGAGTGAGATGCCAGCTCCTTTCATTCAGTCAGTAGCTTCAAACATTTCTGGACGTTTTTCAATGGAAAAAATCAATGAATATTGTAAATGCACAAACTGTAATATCTCCACATTGCAAGGTGCAATTCTGAAATTTTTTGCTTTTTCCTGCTACTCCTAGCATGATAAAGAAGATTCAAAGAGAGGGAGATGCCAGCTCCTTTCATTCAGTCAGTAGCTTCAAACATTTCTGGACGTTTTTCAATGGCAAAAATCAATGAATATTGTAAATGCACAAACAGTAATATCTCCACATTGCAAGGTGCAATTCTGAATTTTTTTGCTTTTTCCTGCTAATCCTAGCATGATAAAGAAGATTCAAAGAGAGTGAGATGCCAGCTCCTTTCATTCAGTCAGTAGCTTCAAACATTTCTGGATGTTTTTCAATGGCAAAAATCAATGAATATTGTAAATGCACAAACAGTAATATCTCCACATTTCAAGGTGCAATTCTGAAATTTTTTGCTTTTTCCTGCTAATCCTAGCATGATAAAGAAGATTCAAAGAGAGTGAGATGCCAGCTCCTTTCATTCAGTCAGTAGCTTCAATCATTTCTGGTATATGAATAACATGATGTTTTTCAATGGCAAAAATCAATGAATATTGTAAATGCACAAACAGTAATTTCTCCGCATTGCAAGGTGCAATTCTGAAATTTTTTGCTTTTTCCTGCTCCTCTTAGCATGATAAATAAGATTCAAAGAGAGTGAGATGCCAGCTCCTTTCATTCAGTCAGTAGCTTCAAACATTTCTGGTATAAACATTTCTGGACGTTTTTCAATGGCAAAAATCAATGAATATTGTAAATGCACAAACAGTAATATCTCCACATTGCAAGGTGCAATTATGAAATTTTTTGCTTTTTCCTGCTAACCCTAGCATGATAAAGAAGATTCAAAGAGAGTGAGATGCCAGCTCCTTTCATTCAGTCAGTAGCTTCAAACATTTCTGGACGTTTTTCAATGGCAAAAATCAATGAATATTGTAAATGCACAAACAGTAATATCTCCACATTGCAAGGTGCAATTCTGAAATTTTTTGCTTTTTCCTGCTAATCCTATCATGATAAAGAAGATTCAAAGAGAGTGAGATGCCAGCTCCTTTCATTCAGTCAGTAGCTTCAAACATTTCTGGACGTGTTTCAATGGCAAAAATCAATAAATATTGTAAATGCACAAACAGTAATTTCTCCGCATTGCAAGGTGCAATTCTGAATTTTTTTGCTTTTTCCTGCTCCTCTTAGCATGATAAAGAAGATTCAAAGAGAGTGAGATGCCAGCTCCTTTCATTCAGTCAGTAGCTTCAATCATTTCTGGACGTTTTTCAAAGGCAAAAATCAATGAATATTGTAAATGCACAAACAGTAATTTCTCCGCATTGCAAGGTGCAATTCTGAAATTTTTTGCTTTTTCCTGCTCCTCTTAGCATGATAAAGAAGATTCAAAGAGAGTGAGATGCCAGCTCCTTTCATTCAGTCAGTAGCTTCAATCATTTCTGGACGTTTTTCAATGGCAAAAATCAATGAATATTGTAAATGCACAAACAGTAATTTCTCCGCATTGCAAGGTGCAATTCTGAAATTTTTTGCTTTTTCCTGCTCCTCTTAGCATGATAAAGAAGATTCAAAGAGAGTGAGATGCCAGCTCCTTTCATTCAGTCAGTAGCTTCAAACATTTCTGGTATATGAATAACATGATGTTTTTCAATGGCAAAAATCAATGAATATTGTAAATGCACAAAGAGTAATTTCTCCGCATTGCAAGGTGCAATTCTGAAATTTTTTGCTTTTTCCTGCTCCTCTTAGCATGATAAAGAAGATTCAAAGAGAGTGAGATGCCAGCTCCTTTCATTCAGTCAGTAGCTTCAATCATTTCTGGACGTTTTTCAATGGCAAAAATCAATGAATATTGTAAATGCACAAACAGTAATTTCTCCGCATTGCAAGGTGCAATTCTGAAATTTTTTGCTTTTTCCTGCTCCTCTTAGCATGATAAAGAAGATTCAAAGAGAGTGAGATGCCAGCTCCTTTCATTCAGTCAGTAGCTTCAATCATTTCTGGACGTTTTTCAATGGCAAAAATCAATGAATATTGTAAATGCACAAACAGTAATTTCTCCGCATTGCAAGGTGCAATTCTGAAATTTTTTGCTTTTTCCTGCTCCTCTTAGCATGATAAAGAAGATTCAAAGAGAGTGAGATGCCAGCTCCTTTCATTCAGTCAGTAGCTACAAACATTTCTGGTATATGAATAACATGATGTTTTTCAATGGCAAAAATCAATGAATATTGTAAATGCACAAACAGTAATTTCTCCGCATTGCAAGGTGCAATTCTGAAATTTTTTGCTTTTTCCTGCTCCTCTTAGCATGATAAAGAAGATTCAAAGAGAGTGAGATGCCAGCTCCTTTCATTCATTCAGTAGCTTCAATCATTTCTGGACGTTTTTCAATGGCAAAAATCAATGAATATTGTAAATGCACAAACAGTAATTTCTCCGCATTGCAAGGTGCAATTCTGAAATTTTTTGCTTTTTCCTGCTCCTCTTAGCATGATAAAGAAGATTCAAAGAGAGTGAGATGCCAGCTCCTTTCATTCAGTCAGTAGCTTCAATCATTTCTGGACGTTTTTCAATGGCAAAAATCAATGAATATTGTAAATGCTCAAACAGTAATTTCTCCGCATTGCAAGGTGCAATTCTGAAATTTTTTGCTTTTTCCTGCTCCTCTTAGCATGACAAAGAAGATTCAAAGAGAGTAAGATGCCAGCTCCTTTCATTCAGTCAGTAGCTTCAATCATTTCTGGTATATGAATAACATGATGTTTTTCAATGGCAAAAATCAATGAATATTGTAAATGCACAAACAGTAATTTCTCCGCATTGCAAGGTGCAATTCTGAAATTTTTTGCTTTTTCCTGCTCCTCTTAGCATGATAAAGAAGATTCAAAGAGAGTGAGATGCCAGCTCCTTTCATTCAGTCAGTAGCTTCAATCATTTCTGGACGTTTTTCAATGGCAAAAATCAATGAATATTGTAAATGCACAAACAGTAATTTCTCCGCATTGCAAGGTGCAATTCTGAAATTTTTTGCTTTTTCCTGCTCCTCTTAGCATGATAAAGAAGATTCAAAGAGAGTGAGATGCCAGCTCCTTTCATTCAGTCAGTAGCTTCAATCATTTCTGGACGTTTTTCAATGGCAAAAATCAATGAATATTGTAAATGCACAAACAGTAATTTCTCCGCATTGCAAGGTGCAATTCTGAAATTTTTTGCTTTTTCCTGCTCCTCTTAGCATGATAAAGAAGATTCAAAGAGAGTGAGATGCCAGCTCCTTTCATTCAGTCAGTAGCTTCAAACATTTCTGGTATATGAATAACATGATGTTTTTCAATGGCAAAAATCAATGAATATTGTAAAAGCACAAACAGTAATTTCTCCGCATTGCAAGGTGCAATTCTGAAATTTTTTGCTTTTTCCTGCTCCTCTTAGCATGATAAAGAAGATTCAAAGAGAGTGAGATGCCAGCTCCTTTCATTCAGTCAGTAGCTTCAATCATTTCTGGACGTTTTTCAATGGCAAAAATCAATGAATATTGTAAATGCACAAACAGTAATTTCTCCGCATTGCAAGGTGCAATTCTGAAATTTTTTGCTTTTTCCTGCTCCTCTTAGCATGATAAAGAAGATTCAAAGAGAGTGAGATGCCAGCTCCTTTCATTCAGTCAGTAGCTTCAATCATTTCTGGTATATGAATAACATGATGTTTTTCAATGGCAAAAATCAATGAATATTGTAAATGCACAAACAGTAATTTCTCCGCATTGCAAGTTGCAATTCTGAAATTTTTTGCTTTTTCCTGCTCCTCTTAGCATGATAAAGAAGATTCAAAGAGAGTGAGATGCCAGCTCCTTTCATTCAGTCAGTAGCTTCAATCATTTCTGGACGTTTTTCAATGGCAAAAATCAATGAATATTGTAAATGCACAAACAGTAATTTCTCCGCATTGCAAGGTGCAATTCTGAAATTTTTTGCTTTTTCCTGCTCCTCTTAGCATGATAAAGAAGATTCAAAGAGAGTGAGATGCCAGCTCCTTTCATTCAGTCAGTAGCTTCAATCATTTCTGGACGTTTTTCAATGGCAAAAATCAATGAATATTGTAAATGCACAAACAGTAATTTCTCCGCATTGCAAGTTGCAATTCTGAAATTTTTTGCTTTTTCCTGCTCCTCTTAGCATGATAAAGAAGATTCAAAGAGAGTGAGATGCCAGCTCCTTTCATTCAGTCAGTAGCTTCAAACATTTCTGGTATATGAATAACATGATGTTTTTCAATGGCAAAAATCAATGAATATTGTAAAAGCACAAACAGTAATTTCTCCGCATTGCAAGGTGCAATTCTGAAATTTTTTGCTTTTTCCTGCTCCTCTTAGCATGATAAAGAAGATTCAAAGAGAGTGAGATGCCAGCTCCTTTCATTCAGTCAGTAGCTTCAATCATTTCTGGACGTTTTTCAATGGCAAAAATCAATGAATATTGTAAATGCACAAACAGTAATTTCTCCGCATTGCAAGGTGCAATTCTGAAATTTTTTGCTTTTTCCTGCTCCTCTTAGCATGATAAAGAAGATTCAAAGAGAGTGAGATGCCAGCTCCTTTCATTCAGTCAGTAGCTTCAATCATTTCTGGTATATGAATAACATGATGTTTTTCAATGGCAAAAATCAATGAATATTGTAAATGCACAAACAGTAATTTCTCCACATTGCAAGGTGCAATTCTGAAATTTTTTGCTTTTTCCTGCTCCTCTTAGCATGATAAAGAAGATTCAAAGAGAGTGAGATGCCAGCTCCTTTCATTCAGTCAGTAGCTTCAATCATTTCTGGACGTTTTTCAATGGCAAAAATCAATGAATATTGTAAATGCACAAACAGTAATTTCTCCGCATTGCAAGGTGCAATTCTGAAATTTTTTGCTTTTTCCTGCTCCTCTTAGCATGATAAAGAAGATTCAAAGAGAGCGAGATGCCAGCTCCTTTCATTCAGTCAGTAGCTTCAATCATTTCTGGTATATGAATAACATGATGTTTTTCAATGGCAAAAATCAATGAATATTGTAAATGCACAAACAGTAATTTCTCCGCATTGCAAGGTGCAATTCTGAAATTTTTTGCTTTTTCCTGCTCCACTTAGCATGATAAAGAAGATTCAAAGAGAGTGAGATGCCAGCTCCTTTCATTCAGTCAGTAGCTTCAATCATTTCTGGACGTTTTTCAATGGCAAAAATCAATGAATATTGTAAATGCACAAACAGTAATTTCTCCGCATTGCAAGGTGCAATTCTGAAATTTTTTGCTTTTTCCTGCTCCTCTTAGCATGATAAAGAAGATTCAAAGAGAGTGAGATGCCAGCTCCTTTCATTCAGTCAGTAGCTTCAAACATTTCTGGTATATGAATAACATGATGTTTTTCAAAGGCAAAAATCAATGAATATTGTAAATGCACAAACAGTAATTTCTCCGCATTGCAAGGTGCAATTCTGAAATTTTTTGCTTTTTCCTGCTCCTCTTAGCATGATAAAGAAGATTCAAAGAGAGTGAGATGCCAGCTCCTTTCATTCAGTCAGTAGCTTCAATCATTTCTGGACGTTTTTCAATGGCAAAAATCAATGAATATTGTAAATGCACAAACAGTAATTTCTCCACATTGCAAGGTGCAATTCTGAAATTTTTTGCTTTTTCCTGCTCCTCTTAGCATGATAAAGAAGATTCAAAGAGAGTGAGATGCCAGCTCCTTTCATTCAGTCAGTAGCTTCAATCATTTCTGGACGTTTTTCAATGGCAAAAATCAATGAATATTGTAAATGCACAAACAGTAATTTCTCCGCATTGCAAGGTGCAATTCTGAAATTTTTGGCTTTTTCCTGCTCCTCTTAGCATGATAAAGAAGATTCAAAGAGAGTGAGATGCCAGCTCGTTTCATTCAGTCAGTAGCTTCAATCATTTCTGGTATATGAATAACATGATGTTTTTCAATAGCAAAAATCAATGAATATTGTAAATGCACAAACAGTAATTTCTCCGCATTGCAAGGTGCAATTCTGAAATTTTTTGCTTTTTCCTGCTCCTCTTAGCATGATAAAGAAGATTCAAAGAGAGTGAGATGCCAGCTCCTTTCATTCAGTCAGCAGCTTCAATCATTTCTGGACATTTTTCAATGGCAAAAATCAATGAATATTGTAAATGCACAAACAGTAATTTCTCCGCATTGCAAGGTGCAATTCTGAAATTTTTTGCTTTTTCCTGCTCCTCTTAGCATGATAAAGAAGATTCAAAGAGAGTGAGATGCCAGCTCCTTTCATTCAGTCAGTAGCTTCAAACATTTCTGGTATATGAATAACATGATGTTTTTCAATGGCAAAAATCAATGAATATTGTAAAAGCACAAACAGTAATTTCTCCGCATTGCAAGGTGCAATTCTGAAATTTTTTGCTTTTTCCTGCTCCTCTTAGCATGATAAAGAAGATTCAAAGAGAGTGAGATGCCAGCTCCTTTCATTCAGTCAGTAGCTTCAATCATTTCTGGACGTTTTTCAATGGCAAAAATCAATGAATATTGTAAATGCACAAACAGTAATTTCTCCGCATTGCAAGGTGCAATTCTGAAATTTTTTGCTTTTTCCTGCTCCTCTTAGCATGATAAAGAAGATTCAAAGAGAGTGAGATGCCAGCTCCTTTCATTCAGTCAGTAGCTTCAATCATTTCTGGTATATGAATAACATGATGTTTTTCAATGGCAAAAATCAATGAATATTGTAAATGCACAAACAGTAATTTCTCCGCATTGCAAGTTGCAATTCTGAAATTTTTTGCTTTTTCCTGCTCCTCTTAGCATGATAAAGAAGATTCAAAGAGAGTGAGATGCCAGCTCCTTTCATTCAGTCAGTAGCTTCAATTATTTCTGGACGTTTTTCAATGGCAAAAATCAATGAATATTGTAAATGCACAAACAGTAATTTCTCCGCATTGCAAGGTGCAATTCTGAAATTTTTTGCTTTTTCCTGCTCCTCTTAGCATGATAAAGAAGATTCAAAGAGAGTGAGATGCCAGCTCCTTTCATTCAGTCAGTTGCTTCAATCATTTCTGGACGTTTTTCAATGGCAAAAATCAATGAATATTGTAAATGCACAAACAGTAATTTCTCCGCATTGCAAGGTGCAATTCTGAAATTTTTTGCTTTTTCCTGCTCCTCTTAGCATGATAAAGAAGATTCAAAGAGAGTGAGATGCCAGCTCCTTTCATTCAGTCAGTAGCTTCAATCATTTCTGGACGTTTTTCAATGGCAAAAATCAATGAATATTGTAAATGCACAAACAGTAATTTCTCCGCATTGCAAGGTGCAATTCTGAAATTTTTTGCTTTTTCCTGCTCCTCTTTGCATGATAAAGAAGATTCAAAGAGAGTGAGATGCCAGCTCCTTTCATTCAGTCAGTAGCTTCAATCATTTCTGGTATATGAATAACATGATGTTTTTCAATGGCAAAAATCAATGAATATTGTAAATGCACAAACAGTAATTTCTCCGCATTGCAAGGTGCAATTCTGAAATTTTTGGCTTTTTCCTGCTCCTCTTAGCATGATAAAGAAGATTCAAAGAGAGTGAGATGCCAGCTCCTTTCATTCAGTCAGTAGCTTCAATCATTTCTGGATGTTTTTCAATGGCAAAAATCAATGAATATTGTAAATGCACAAACAGTAATTTCTCCGCATTGCAAGGTGCAATTCTGAAATTTCTTGCATTTTCCTGCTCCTCTTAGCATGATAAAGAAGATTCAAAGAGAGTGAGATGCCAGCTCCTTTCATTCAGTCAGTAGCTTCAATCATTTCTGGACGTTTTTCAATGGCAAAAATCAATGAATATTGTAAATGCACAAACAGTAATTTCTTCGCATTGCAAGGTGCAATTCTGAAATTTTTTGCTTTTTCCTGCTCCTCTTAGCATGATAAAGAAGATTCAAAGAGAGTGAGATGCCAGCTCCTTTCATTCAGTCAGTAGCTTCAAACATTTCTGGTATATGAATAACATGATGTTTTTCAATGGCAAAAATCAATGAATATTGTAAATGCACAAACAGTAATTTCTCCGCATTGCAAGGTGCAATTCTGAAATTTTTTGCTTTTTCCTGCTCCTCTTAGCATGATAAAGAAGATTCAAAGAGAGTGAGATGCCAGCTCCTTTCATTCAGTCAGTAGCTTCAATCATTTCTGGACGTTTTTCAATGGCAAAAATCAATGAATATTGTAAATGCACAAACAGTAATTTCTCCGCATTGCAAGGTGCAATTCTGAAATTTTTTGCTTTTTCCTGCTCCTCTTAGCATGATAAAGAAGATTCAAAGAGAGTGAGATGCCAGCTTCTTTCATTCAGTCAGTAGCTTCAAACATTTCTGGGATATGAATAACATGATGTTTTTCAATGGCAAAAATTAATGAATATTGTAAATGCACAAACAGTAATTTCTCCGCATTGCAAGGTGCAATTCTGAAATTTTTTGCTTTTTCCTGCTCCTCTTAGCATGATAAAGAAGATTCAAAGAGAGTGAGATGCCAGCTCCTTTCATTCAGTCAGTAGCTTCAATCATTTCTGGACGTTTTTCAATGGCAAAAATCAATGAATATTGTAAATGCACAAACAGTAATTTCTCCGCATTGCAAGGTGCAATTCTGAAATTTTTTGCTTTTTCCTGCTCCTCTTAGCATGATAAAGAAGATTCAAAGAGAGTGAGATGCCAGCTCCTTTCATTCAGTCAGTAGCTTCAATCATTTCTGGACGTTTTTCAATGGCAAAAATCAATGAATATTGTAAATGCACAAACAGTAATTTCTCCGCATTGCAAGGTGCAATTCTGAAATTTTTTGCTTTTTCCTGCTCCTCTTAGCATGATAAAGAAGATTCAAAGAGAGTGAGATGCCAGCTCCTTTCATTCAGTCAGTAGCTTCAATCATTTCTGGTATATGAATAACATGATGTTTTTCAATGGCAAAAATCAATGAATATTGTAAATGCACAAACAGTAATTTCTCCGCATTGCAAGTTGCAATTCTGAAATTTTTTGCTTTTTCCTGCTCCTCTTAGCATGATAAAGAAGATTCAAAGAGAGTGAGATGCCAGCTCCTTTCATTCAGTCAGTAGCTTCAATCATTTCTGGACGTTTTTCAATGGCAAAAATCAATGAATATTGTAAATGCACAAACAGTAATTTCTCCGCATTGCAAGGTGCAATTCTGAAATTTTTTGCTTTTTCCTGCTCCTCTTAGCATGATAAAGAAGATTCAAAGAGAGTGAGATGCCAGCTCCTTTCATTCAGTCAGTAGCTTCAATCATTTCTGGACGTTTTTCAATGGCAAAAATCAATGAATATTGTAAATGCACAAACAGTAATTTCTCCGCATTGCAAGGTGCAATTCTGAAATTTTTTGCTTTTTCCTGCTCCTCTTAGCATGATAAAGAAGATTCAAAGAGAGTGAGATGCCAGCTCCTTTCATTCAGTCAGTAGCTTCAAACATTTCTGGTATATGAATAACATGATGTTTTTCAATGGCAAAAATCAATGAATATTGTAAAAGCACAAACAGTAATTTCTCCGCATTGCAAGGTGCAATTCTGAAATTTTTTGCTTTTTCCTGCTCCTCTTAGCATGATAAAGAAGATTCAAAGAGAGTGAGATGCCAGCTCCTTTCATTCAGTCAGTAGCTTCAATCATTTCTGGACGTTTTTCAATGGCAAAAATCAATGAATATTGTAAATGCACAAACAGTAATTTCTCCGCATTGCAAGGTGCAATTCTGAAATTTTTTGCTTTTTCCTGCTCCTCTTAGCATGATAAAGAAGATTCAAAGAGAGTGAGATGCCAGCTCCTTTCATTCAGTCAGTAGCTTCAATCATTTCTGGTATATGAATAACATGATGTTTTTCAATGGCAAAAATCAATGAATATTGTAAGTGCACAAACAGTAATTTCTCCACATTGCAAGGTGCAATTCTGAAATTTTTTGCTTTTTCCTGCTCCTCTTAGCATGATAAAGAAGATTCAAAGAGAGTGAGATGCCAGCTCCTTTCATTCAGTCAGTAGCTTCAATCTCTTCTGGACGTTTTTCAATGGCAAAAATCAATGAATATTGTAAATGCACAAACAGTAATTTCTCCGCATTGCAAGGTGCAATTCTGAAATTTTTTGCTTTTTCCTGCTCCTCTTAGCATGATAAAGAAGATTCAAAGAGAGCGAGATGCCAGCTCCTTTCATTCAGTCAGTAGCTTCAATCATTTCTGGTATATGAATAACATGATGTTTTTCAATGGCAAAAATCAATGAATATTGTAAATGCACAAACAGTAATTTCTCCGCATTGCAAGGTGAAATTCTGAAATTTTTTGCTTTTTCCTGCTCCTCTTAGCATGATAAAGAAGATTCAAAGAGAGTGAGATGCCAGCTCCTTTCATTCAGTCAGTAGCTTCAATCATTTCTGGACGTTTTTCAATGGCAAAAATCAATGAATATTGTAAATGCACAAACAGTAATTTCTCCGCATTGCAAGGTGCAATTCTGAAATTTTTTGCTTTTTCCTGCTCCTCTTAGCTTGATAAAGAAGATTCAAAGAGAGTGAGATGCTAGCTCCTTTCATTCAGTCAGTAGCTTCAAACATTTCTGGTATATGAATAACATGATGTTTTTCAATGGCAAAAATCAATGAATATTGTAAATGCACAAACAGTAATTTCTCCGCATTGCAAGGTGCAATTCTGAAATTTTTTGCTTTTTCCTGCTCCTCTTAGCATGATAAAGAAGATTCAAAGAGAGTGAGATGCCAGCTCCTTTCATTCAGTCAGTAGCTTCAATCATTTCTGGACGTTTTTCAATGGCAAAAATCAATGAATATTGTAAATGCACAAACAGTAATTTCTCCGCATTGCAAGGTGCAATTCTGAAATTTTTTGCTTTTTCCTGCTCCTCTTAGCATGATAAAGAAGATTCAAAGAGAGTGAGATGCCAGCTCCTTTCATTCAGTCAGTAGCTTCAATCATTTCTGGACGTTTTTCAATGGCAAAAATCAATGAATATTGTAAATGCACAAACAGTAATTTCTCCGCATTGCAAGGTGCAATTCTGAAATTTTTTGCTTTTTCCTGCTCCTCTTAGCATGATAAAGAAGATTCAAAGAGAGTGAGATGCCAGCTCCTTTCATTCAGTCAGTAGCTTCAATCATTTCTGGTATATGAATAACATGATGTTTTTCAATGGCAAAAATCAATGAATATTGTAAATGCACAAACAGTAATTTCTCCGCATTGCAAGGTGCAATTCTGAAATTTTTTGCTTTTTCCTGCTCCTCTTAGCATGATAAAGAAGATTCAAAGAGAGTGAGATGCCAGCTCCTTTCATTCAGTCAGTAGCTTCAATCATTTCTGGACGTTTTTCAATGGCAAAAATCAATGAATATTGTAAATGCACAAACAGTAATTTCTCCGCATTGCAAGGTGCAATTCTGAAATTTTTTGCTTTTTCCTGCTCCTCTTAGCATGATAAAGAAGATTCAAAGAGAGTGAGATGCCAGCTCCTTTCATTCAGTCAGTAGCTTCAATCATTTCTGGTATATGAATAACATGATGTTTTTCAATGGCAAAAATCAATGAATATTGTAAATGCACAAACAGTAATTTCTCCGCATTGCAAGGTGCAATTCTGAAATTTTTTGCTTTTTCCTGCTCCTCTTAGCATGATAAAGAAGATTCAAAGAGAGTGAGATGCCAGCTCCTTTCATTCAGTCAGCAGCTTCAATCATTTCTGGACATTTTTCAATGGCAAAAATCAATGAATATTGTAAATGCACAAACAGTAATTTCTCCGCATTGCAAGGTGCAATTCTGAAATGTTTTGCTTTTTCCTGCTCCTCTTAGCATGATAAAGAAGATTCAAAGAGAGTGAGATGCCAGCTCCTTTCATTCAGTCAGTAGCTTCAAACATTTCTGGTATATGAATAACATGATGTGTTTCAATAGCAAAAATCAATGAATATTGTAAAAGCACAAACAGTAATTTCTCCGCATTGCAAGGTGCAATTCTGAAATTTTTTGCTTTTTCCTGCTCCTCTTAGCATGATAAAGAAGATTCAAAGAGAGTGAGATGCCAGCTCCTTTCATTCAGTCAGTAGCTTCAATCATTTCTGGACGTTTTTCAATGGCAAAAATCAATGAATATTGTAAATGCACAAACAGTAATTTCTCCGCATTGCAAGGTGCCATTCTGAAATTTTTTGCTTTTTCCTGCTCCTCTTAGCATGATAAAGAAGATTCAAAGAGAGTGAGATTCCAGCTCCTTTCATTCAGTCAGTAGCTTCAATCATTACTGGTATATGAATAACATGATGTTTTTCAATGGCAAAAATCAATGAATATTGTAAATGCACAAACAGTAATTTCTCCGCATTGCAAGTTGCAATTCTGAAATTTTTTGCTTTTTCCTGCTCCTCTTAGCATGATAAAGAAGATTCAAAGAGAGTGAGATGCCAGCTCCTTTCATTCAGTCAGTAGCTTCAATTATTTCTGGACGTTTTTCAATGGCAAAAATCAATGAATATTGTAAATGCACAAACAGTAATTTCTCCGCATTGCAAGGTGCAATTCTGAAATTTTTTGCTTTTTCCTGCTCCTCTTAGCATGATAAAGAAGATTCAAAGAGAGTGAGATGCCAGCTCCTTTCATTCAGTCAGTAGCTTCAAACATTTCTGGTATATGAATAACATGATGTGTTTCAATGGCAAAAATCAATGAATATTGTAAAAGCACAAACAGTAATTTCTCCGCATTGCAAGGAGCAATTCTGAAATTTTTTGCTTTTTCCTGCTCCTCTTAGCATGATAAAGAAGATTCAAAGAGAGTGAGATGCCAGCTCCTTTCATTCAGTCAGTAGCTTCAATCATTTCTGGACGTTTTTCAATGGCAAAAATCAATGAATATTGTAAATGCACAAACAGTAATTTCTCCGCATTGCAAGGTGCCATTCTGAAATTTTTTGCTTTTTCCTGCTCCTCTTAGCATGATAAAGAAGATTCAAAGAGAGTGAGATTCCAGCTCCTTTCATTCAGTCAGTAGCTTCAATCATTACTGGTATATGAATAACATGATGTTTTTCAATGGCAAAAATCAATGAATATTGTAAATGCACAAACAGTAATTTCTCCGCATTGCAAGTTGCAATTCTGAAATTTTTTGCTTTTTCCTGCTCCTCTTAGCATGATAAAGAAGATTCAAAGAGAGTGAGATGCCAGCTCCTTTCATTCAGTCAGTAGCTTCAATTATTTCTGGACGTTTTTCAATGGCAAAAATCAATGAATATTGTAAATGCACAAACAGTAATTTCTCCGCATTGCAAGGTGCAATTCTGAAATTTTTTGCTTTTTCCTGCTCCTCTTAGCATGATAAAGAAGATTCAAAGAGAGTGAGATGCCAGCTCCTTTCATTCAGTCAGTTGCTTCAATCATTTCTGGACGTTTTTCAATGGCAAAAATCAGTGAATATTGTAAATGCACAAACAGTAATTTCTCCGCATTGCAAGGTGCAATTCTGAAATTTTTTGCTTTTTCCTGCTCCTCTTAGCATGATAAAGAAGATTCAAAGAGAGTGAGATGCCAGCTCCTTTCATTCAGTCAGTAGCTTCAATCATTTCTGGACGTTTTTCAATGGCAAAAATCAATGAATATTGTAAATGCACAAACAGTAATTTCTCCGCATTGCAAGGTGCAATTCTGAAATTTTTTGCTTTTTCCTGCTCCTCTTTGCATGATAAAGAAGATTCAAAGAGAGTGAGATGCCAGCTCCTTTCATTCAGTCAGTAGCTTCAATCATTTCTGGTATATGAATAACATGATGTTTTTCAATGGCAAAAATCAATGAATATTGTAAATGCACAAACAGTAATTTCTCCGCATTGCAAGGTGCAATTCTGAAATTTTTGGCTTTTTCCTGCTCCTCTTAGCATGATAAAGAAGATTCAAAGAGAGTGAGATGCCAGCTCCTTTCATTCAGTCAGTAGCTTCAATCATTTCTGGATGTTTTTCAATGGCAAAAATCAATGAATATTGTAAATGCACAAACAGTAATTTCTCCGCATTGCAAGGTGCAATTCTGAAATTTCTTGCATTTTCCTGCTCCTCTTAGCATGATAAAGAAGATTCAAAGAGAGTGAGATGCCAGCTCCTTTCATTCAGTCAGTAGCTTCAATCATTTCTGGACGTTTTTCAATGGCAAAAATCAATGAATATTGTAAAGGCACAAACAGTAATTTCTCCGCATTGCAAGGTGCAATTCTGAAATTTTTTGCTTTTTCCTGCTCCTCTTAGCATGATAAAGAAGATTCAAAGAGAGTGCGATGCCAGCTCCTTTCATTCAGTCAGTAGCTTCAAACATTTCTGGTATATGAATAACATGATGTTTTTCAATGGCAAAAATCAATGAATATTGTAAATGCACAAACAGTAATTTCTCCGCATTGCAAGGTGCAATTCTGAAATTTTTTGCTTTTTCCTGCTCCTCTTAGCATGATAAAGAAGATTCAAAGAGAGTGAGATGCCAGCTCCTTTCATTCAGTCAGTAGCTTCAATCATTTCTGGTATATGAATAACATGATGTTTTTCAATGGCAAAAATCAATGAATATTGTAAATGCACAAACAGTAATTTCTCCGCATTGCAAGTTGCAATTCTGAAATTTTTTGCTTTTTCCTGCTCCTCTTAGCATGATAAAGAAGATTCAAAGAGAGTGAGATGCCAGCTCCTTTCATTCAGTCAGTAGCTTCAAACATTTCTGGTATATGAATAACATGATGTTTTTCAATGGCAAAAATCAATGAATATTGTAAAAGCACAAACAGTAATTTCTCCGCATTGCAAGGTGCAATTCTGAAATTTTTTGCTTTTTCCTGCTCCTCTTAGCATGATAAAGAAGATTCAAAGAGAGTGAGATGCCAGCTCCTTTCATTCAGTCAGTAGCTTCAATCATTTCTGGACGTTTTTCAATGGCAAAAATCAATGAATATTGTAAATGCACAAACAGTAATTTCTCCGCATTGCAAGGTGCAATTCTGAAATTTTTTGCTTTTTCCTGCTCCTCTTAGCATGATAAAGAAGATTCAAAGAGAGTGAGATGCCAGCTCCTTTCATTCAGTCAGTAGCTTCAATCATTTCTGGTATATGAATAACATGATGTTTTTCAATGGCAAAAATCAATGAATATTGTAAATGCACAAACAGTAATTTCTCCACATTGCAAGGTGCAATTCTGAAATTTTTTGCTTTTTCCTGCTCCTCTTAGCATGATAAAGAAGATTCAAAGAGAGTGAGATGCCAGCTCCTTTCATTCAGTCAGTAGCTTCAATCATTTCTGGACGTTTTTCAATGGCAAAAATCAATGAATATTGTAAATGCACAAACAGTAATTTCTCCGCATTGCAAGGTGCAATTCTGAAATTTTTTGCTTTTTCCTGCTCCTCTTAGCATGATAAAGAACATTCAAAGAGAGCGAGATGCCAGCTCCTTTCATTCAGTCAGTAGCTTCAATCATTTCTGGTATATGAATAACATGATGTTTTTCAATGGCAAAAATCAATGAATATTGTAAATGCACAAACAGTAATTTCTCCGCATTGCAAGGTGCAATTCTGAAATTTTTTGCTTTTTCCTGCTCCTCTTAGCATGATAAAGAAGATTCAAAGAGAGTGAGATGCCAGCTCCTTTCATTCAGTCAGTAGCTTCAATCATTTCTGGACGTTTTTCAATGGCAAAAATCAATGAATATTGTAAATGCACAAACAGTAATTTCTCCGCATTGCAAGGTGCAATTCTGAAATTTTTTGCTTTTTCCTGCTCCTCTTAGCATGATAAAGAAGATTCAAAGAGAGTGAGATGCCAGCTCCTTTCATTCAGTCAGTAGCTTCAAACATTTCTGGTATATGAATAACATGATGTTTTTCAATGGCAAAAATCAATGAATATTGTAAATGCACAAACAGTAATTTCTCCGCATTGCAAGGTGCAATTCTGAAATTTTTTGCTTTTTCCTGCTCCTCTTAGCATGATAAAGAAGATTCAAAGAGAGTGAGATGCCAGCTCCTTTCATTCAGTCAGTAGCTTCAATCATTTCTGGACGTTTTTCAATGGCAAAAATCAATGAATATTGTAAATGCACAAACAGTAATTTCTCCGCATTGCAAGGTGCAATTCTGAAATTTTTTGCTTTTTCCTGCTCCTCTTAGCATGATAAAGAAGATTCAAAGAGAGTGAGATGCCAGCTCCTTTCATTCAGTCAGTAGCTTCAATCATTTCTGGACGTTTTTCAATGGCAAAAATCAATGAATATTGTAAATGCACAAACAGTAATTTCTCCGCATTGCAAGGTGCAATTCTGAAATTTTTTGCTTTTTCCTGCTCCTCTTAGCATGATAAAGAAGATTCAAAGAGAGTGAGATGCCAGCTCCTTTCATTCAGTCAGTAGCTTCAATCATTTCTGGTATATGAATAACATGATGTTTTTCAATGGCAAAAATCAATGAATATTGTAAATGCACAAACAGTAATTTCTCCGCATTGCAAGGTGCAATTCTGAAATTTTTTGCTTTTTCCTGCTCCTCTTAGCATGATAAAGAAGATTCAAAGAGAGTGAGATGCCAGCTCCTTTCATTCAGTCAGCAGCTTCAATCATTTCTGGACATTTTTCAATGGCAAAAATCAATGAATATTGTAAATGCACAAACAGTAATTTCTCCGCATTGCAAGGTGCAATTCTGAAATTTTTTGCTTTTTCCTGCTCCTCTTAGCATGATAAAGAAGATTCAAAGAGAGTGAGATGCCAGCTCCTTTCATTCAGTCAGTAGCTTCAAACATTTCTGGTATATGAATAACATGATGTTTTTCAATGGCAAAAATCAATGAATATTGTAAATGCACAAACAGTAATTTCTCCGCATTGCAAGGTGCAATTCTGAAATTTTTTGCTTTTTCCTGCTCCTCTTAGCATGATAAAGAAGATTCAAAGAGAGTGAGATGCCAGCTCCTTTCATTCAGTCAGTAGCTTCAATCATTTCTGGACGTTTTTCAATGGCAAAAATCAATGAATATTGTAAATGCACAAACAGTAATTTCTCCGCATTGCAAGGTGCAATTCTGAAATTTTTTGCTTTTTCCTGCTCCTCTTAGCATGATAAAGAAGATTCAAAGAGAGTGAGATGCCAGCTCCTTTCATTCAGTCAGTAGCTTCAATCATTTCTGGACGTTTTTCAATGGCAAAAATCAATGAATATTGTAAATGCACAAACAGTAATTTCTCCGCATTGCAAGGTGCAATTCTGAAATTTTTTGCTTTTTCCTGCTCCTCTTAGCATGATAAAGAAGATTCAAAGAGAGTGAGATGCCAGCTCCTTTCATTCAGTCAGTAGCTTCAATCATTTCTGGTATATGAATAACATGATGTTTTTCAATGGCAAAAATCAATGAATATTGTAAATGCACAAACAGTAATTTCTCCGCATTGCAAGGTGCAATTCTGAAATTTTTTGCTTTTTCCTGCTCCTCTTAGCATGATAAAGAAGATTCAAAGAGAGTGAGATGCCAGCTCCTTTCATTCAGTCAGCAGCTTCAATCATTTCTGGACATTTTTCAATGGCAAAAATCAATGAATATTGTAAATGCACAAACAGTAATTTCTCCGCATTGCAAGGTGCAATTCTGAAATGTTTTGCTTTTTCCTGCTCCTCTTAGCATGATAAAGAAGATTCAAAGAGAGTGAGATGCCAGCTCCTTTCATTCAGTCAGTAGCTTCAAACATTTCTGGTATATGAATAACATGATGTGTTTCAATGGCAAAAATCAAAGAATATTGTAAAAGCACAAACAGTAATTTCTCCGCATTGCAAGGTGCAATTCTGAAATTTTTTGCTTTTTCCTGCTCCTCTTAGCATGATAAAGAAGATTCAAAGAGAGTGAGATGCCAGCTCCTTTCATTCAGTCAGTAGCTTCAATCATTTCTGGACGTTTTTCAATGGCAAAAATCAATGAATATTGTAAATGCACAAACAGTAATTTCTCCGCATTGCAAGGTGCCATTCTGAAATTTTTTGCTTTTTCCTGCTCCTCTTAGCATGATAAAGAAGATTCAAAGAGAGTGAGATTCCAGCTCCTTTCATTCAGTCAGTAGCTTCAATCATTACTGGTATATGAATAACATGATGTTTTTCAATGGCAAAAATCAATGAATATTGTAAATGCACAAACAGTAATTTCTCCGCATTGCAAGTTGCAATTCTGAAATTTTTTGCTTTTTCCTGCTCCTCTTAGCATGATAAAGAAGATTCAAAGAGAGTGAGATGCCAGCTCCTTTCATTCAGTCAGTAGCTTCAATTATTTCTGGACGTTTTTCAATGGCAAAAATCAATGAATATTGTAAATGCACAAACAGTAATTTCTCCGCATTGCAAGGTGCAATTCTGAAATTTTTTGCTTTTTCCTGCTCCTCTTAGCATGATAAAGAAGATTCAAAGAGAGTGAGATGCCAGCTCCTTTCATTCAGTCAGTTGCTTCAATCATTTCTGGACGTTTTTCAATGGCAAAAATCAGTGAATATTGTAAATGCACAAACAGTAATTTCTCCGCATTGCAAGGTGCAATTCTGAAATTTTTTGCTTTTTCCTGCTCCTCTTAGCATGATAAAGAAGATTCAAAGAGAGTGAGATGCCAGCTCCTTTCATTCAGTCAGTAGCTTCAATCATTTCTGGACGTTTTTCAATGGCAAAAATCAATGAATATTGTAAATGCACAAACAGTAATTTCTCCGCATTGCAAGGTGCAATTCTGAAATTTTTTGCTTTTTCCTGCTCCTCTTTGCATGATAAAGAAGATTCAAAGAGAGTGAGATGCCAGCTCCTTTCATTCAGTCAGTAGCTTCAATCATTTCTGGTATATGAATAACATGATGTTTTTCAATGGCAAAAATCAATGAATATTGTAAATGCACAAACAGTAATTTCTCCGCATTGCAAGGTGCAATTCTGAAATTTTTGGCTTTTTCCTGCTCCTCTTAGCATGATAAAGAAGATTCAAAGAGAGTGAGATGCCAGCTCCTTTCATTCAGTCAGTAGCTTCAATCATTTCTGGATGTTTTTCAATGGCAAAAATCAATGAATATTGTAAATGCACAAACAGTAATTTCTCCGCATTGCAAGGTGCAATTCTGAAATTTCTTGCATTTTCCTGCTCCTCTTAGCATGATAAAGAAGATTCAAAGAGAGTGAGATGCCAGCTCCTTTCATTCAGTCAGTAGCTTCAATCATTTCTGGACGTTTTTCAATGGCAAAAATCAATGAATATTGTAAAAGCACAAACAGTAATTTCTCCGAATTGCAAGGTGCAATTCTGAAATTTTTTGCTTTTTCCTGCTCCTCTTAGCATGATAAAGAAGATTCAAAGAGAGTGCGATGCCAGCTCCTTTCATTCAGTCAGTAGCTTCAAACATTTCTGGTATATGAATAACATGATGTTTTTCAATGGCAAAAATCAATGAATATTGTAAATGCACAAACAGTAATTTCTCCGCATTGCAAGGTGCAATTCTGAAATTTTTTGCTTTTTCCTGCTCCTCTTAGCATGATAAAGAAGATTCAAAGAGAGTGAGATGCCAGCTCCTTTCATTCAGTCAGTAGCTTCAATCATTTCTGGTATATGAATAACATGATGTTTTTCAATGGCAAAAATCAATGAATATTGTAAATGCACAAACAGTAATTTCTCCGCATTGCAAGTTGCAATTCTGAAATTTTTTGCTTTTTCCTGCTCCTCTTAGCATGATAAAGAAGATTCAAAGAGAGTGAGATGCCAGCTCCTTTCATTCAGTCAGTAGCTTCAATCATTTCTGGACGTTTTTCAATGGCAAAAATCAATGAATATTGTAAATGCACAAACAGTAATTTCTCCGCATTGCAAGGTGCAATTCTGAAATTTTTTGCTTTTTCCTGCTCCTCTTAGCATGATAAAGAAGATTCAAAGAGAGTGAGATGCCAGCTCCTTTCATTCAGTCAGTAGCTTCAATCATTTCTGGACGTTTTTCAATGGCAAAAATCAATGAATATTGTAAATGCACAAACAGTAATTTCTCCGCATTGCAAGGTGCAATTCTGAAATTTTTTGCTTTTTCCTGCTCCTCTTAGCATGATAAAGAAGATTCAAAGAGAGTGAGATGCCAGCTCCTTTCATTCAGTCAGTAGCTTCAAACATTTCTGGTATATGAATAACATGATGTTTTTCAATGGCAAAAATCAATGAATATTGTAAAAGCACAAACAGTAATTTCTCCGCATTGCAAGGTGCAATTCTGAAATTTTTTGCTTTTTCCTGCTCCTCTTAGCATGATAAAGAAGATTCAAAGAGAGTGAGATGCCAGCTCCTTTCATTCAGTCAGTAGCTTCAATCATTTCTGGACGTTTTTCAATGGCAAAAATCAATGAATATTGTAAATGCACAAACAGTAATTTCTCCGCATTGCAAGGTGCAATTCTGAAATTTTTTGCTTTTTCCTGCTCCTCTTAGCATGATAAAGAAGATTCAAAGAGAGTGAGATGCCAGCTCCTTTCATTCAGTCAGTAGCTTCAATCATTTCTGGTATATGAATAACATGATGTTTTTCAATGGCAAAAATCAATGAATATTGTAAATGCACAAACAGTAATTTCTCCACATTGCAAGGTGCAATTCTGAAATTTTTTGCTTTTTCCTGCTCCTCTTAGCATGATAAAGAAGATTCAAAGAGAGTGAGATGCCAGCTCCTTTCATTCAGTCAGTAGCTTCAATCATTTCTGGACGTTTTTCAATGGCAAAAATCAATGAATATTGTAAATGCACAAACAGTAATTTCTCCGCATTGCAAGGTGCAATTCTGAAATTTTTTGCTTTTTCCTGCTCCTCTTAGCATGATAAAGAAGATTCAAAGAGAGCGAGATGCCAGCTCCTTTCATTCAGTCAGTAGCTTCAATCATTTCTGGTATATGAATAACATGATGTTTTTCAATGGCAAAAATCAATGAATATTGTAAATGCACAAACAGTAATTTCTCCGCATTGCAAGGTGCAATTCTGAAATTTTTTGCTTTTTCCTGCTCCTCTTAGCATGATAAAGAAGATTCAAAGAGAGTGAGATGCCAGCTCCTTTCATTCAGTCAGTAGCTTCAATCATTTCTGGACGTTTTTCAATGGCAAAAATCAATGAATATTGTAAATGCACAAACAGTAATTTCTCCGCATTGCAAGGTGCAATTCTGAAATTTTTTGCTTTTTCCTGCTCCTCTTAGCATGATAAAGAAGATTCAAAGAGAGTGAGATGCCAGCTCCTTTCATTCAGTCAGTAGCTTCAATCATTTCTGGTATATGAATAACATGATGTTTTTCAATGGCAAAAATCAATGAATATTGTAAATGCACAAACAGTAATTTCTCCACATTGCAAGGTGCAATTCTGAAATTTTTTGCTTTTTCCTGCTCCTCTTAGCATGATAAAGAAGATTCAAAGAGAGTGAGATGCCAGCTCCTTTCATTCAGTCAGTAGCTTCAATCATTTCTGGACGTTTTTCAATGGCAAAAATCAATGAATATTGTAAATGCACAAACAGTAATTTCTCCGCATTGCAAGGTGCAATTCTGAAATTTTTTGCTTTTTCCTGCTCCTCTTAGCATGATAAAGAAGATTCAAAGAGAGCGAGATGCCAGCTCCTTTCATTCAGTCAGTAGCTTCAATCATTTCTGGTATATGAATAACATGATGTTTTTCAATGGCAAAAATCAATGAATATTGTAAATGCACAAACAGTAATTTCTCCGCATTGCAAGGTGCAATTCTGAAATTTTTTGCTTTTTCCTGCTCCTCTTAGCATGATAAAGAAGATTCAAAGAGAGTGAGATGCCAGCTCCTTTCATTCAGTCAGTAGCTTCAATCATTTCTGGACGTTTTTCAATGGCAAAAATCAATGAATATTGTAAATGCACAAACAGTAATTTCTCCGCATTGCAAGGTGCAATTCTGAAATTTTTTGCTTTTTCCTGCTCCTCTTAGCATGATAAAGAAGATTCAAAGAGAGTGAGATGCCAGCTCCTTTCATTCAGTCAGTAGCTTCAAACATTTCTGGTATATGAATAACATGATGTTTTTCAATGGCAAAAATCAATGAATATTGTAAATGCACAAACAGTAATTTCTCCGCATTGCAAGGTGCAATTCTGAAATTTTTTGCTTTTTCCTGCTCCTCTTAGCATGATAAAGAAGATTCAAAGAGAGTGAGATGCCAGCTCCTTTCATTCAGTCAGTAGCTTCAATCATTTCTGGACGTTTTTCAATGGCAAAAATCAATGAATATTGTAAATGCACAAACAGTAATTTCTCCGCATTGCAAGGTGCAATTCTGAAATTTTTTGCTTTTTCCTGCTCCTCTTAGCATGATAAAGAAGATTCAAAGAGAGTGAGATGCCAGCTCCTTTCATTCAGTCAGTAGCTTCAATCATTTCTGGACGTTTTTCAATGGCAAAAATCAATGAATATTGTAAATGCACAAACAGTAATTTCTCCGCATTGCAAGGTGCAATTCTGAAATTTTTTGCTTTTTCCTGCTCCTCTTAGCATGATAAAGAAGATTCAAAGAGAGTGAGATGCCAGCTCCTTTCATTCAGTCAGTAGCTTCAATCATTTCTGGTATATGAATAACATGATGTTTTTCAATGGCAAAAATCAATGAATATTGTAAATGCACAAACAGTAATTTCTCCGCATTGCAAGGTGCAATTCTGAAATTTTTTGCTTTTTCCTGCTCCTCTTAGCATGATAAAGAAGATTCAAAGAGAGTGAGATGCCAGCTCCTTTCATTCAGTCAGCAGCTTCAATCATTTCTGGACATTTTTCAATGGCAAAAATCAATGAATATTGTAAATGCACAAACAGTAATTTCTCCGCATTGCAAGGTGCAATTCTGAAATTTTTTGCTTTTTCCTGCTCCTCTTAGCATGATAAAGAAGATTCAAAGAGAGTGAGATGCCAGCTCCTTTCATTCAGTCAGTAGCTTCAAACATTTCTGGTATATGAATAACATGATGTTTTTCAATGGCAAAAATCAATGAATATTGTAAAAGCACGAACAGTAATTTCTCCGCATTGCAAGGTGCAATTCTGAAATTTTTTGCTTTTTCCTGCTCCTCTTAGCATGATAAAGAAGATTCAAAGAGAGTGAGATGCCAGCTCCTTTCATTCAGTCAGTAGCTTCAATCATTTCTGGTATATGAATAACATGATGTTTTTCAATGGCAAAAATCAATGAATATTGTAAATGCACAAACAGTAATTTCTCCGCATTGCAAGTTGCAATTCTGAAATTTTTTGCTTTTTCCTGCTCCTCTTAGCATGATAAAGAAGATTCAAAGAGAGTGAGATGCCAGCTCCTTTCATTCAGTCAGTAGCTTCAATTATTTCTGGACGTTTTTCAATGGCAAAAATCAATGAATATTGTAAATGCACAAACAGTAATTTCTCCGCATTGCAAGGTGCAATTCTGAAATTTTTTGCTTTTTCCTGCTCCTCTTAGCATGATAAAGAAGATTCAAAGAGAGTGAGATGCCAGCTCCTTTCATTCAGTCAGTTGCTTCAATCATTTCTGGACGTTTTTCAATGGCAAAAATCAGTGAATATTGTAAATGCACAAACAGTAATTTCTCCGCATTGCAAGGTGCAATTCTGAAATTTTTTGCTTTTTCCTGCTCCTCTTAGCATGATAAAGAAGATTCAAAGAGAGTGAGATGCCAGCTCCTTTCATTCAGTCAGTAGCTTCAATCATTTCTGGACGTTTTTCAATGGCAAAAATCAATGAATATTGTAAATGCACAAACAGTAATTTCTCCACATTGCAAGGTGCAATTCTGAAATTTTTTGCTTTTTCCTGCTCCTCTTTGCATGATAAAGAAGATTCAAAGAGAGTGAGATGCCAGCTCCTTTCATTCAGTCAGTAGCTTCAATCATTTCTGGTATATGAATAACATGATGTTTTTCAATGGCAAAAATCAATGAATATTGTAAATGCACAAACAGTAATTTCTCCGCATTGCAAGGTGCAATTCTGAAATTTTTGGCTTTTTCCTGCTCCTCTTAGCATGATAAAGAAGATTCAAAGAGAGTGAGATGCCAGCTCCTTTCATTCAGTCAGTAGCTTCAATCATTTCTGGATGTTTTTCAATGGCAAAAATCAATGAATATTGTAAATGCACAAACAGTAATTTCTCCGCATTGCAAGGTGCAATTCTGAAATTTCTTGCATTTTCCTGCTCCTCTTAGCATGATAAAGAAGATTCAAAGAGAGTGAGATGCCAGCTCCTTTCATTCAGTCAGTAGCTTCAATCATTTCTGGACGTTTTTCAATGGCAAAAATCAATGAATATTGTAAATGCACAAACAGTAATTTCTCCGCATTGCAAGGTGCAATTCTGAAATTTTTTGCTTTTTCCTGCTCCTCTTAGCATGATAAAGAAGATTCAAAGAGAGTGAGATGCCAGCTCCTTTCATTCAGTCAGTAGCATCAAACATTTCTGGTATATGAATAACATGATGTTTTTCAATGGCAAAAATCAATGAATATTGTAAATGCACAAACAGTAATTTCTCCGCATTGCAAGGTGCAATTCTGAAATTTTTTGCTTTTTCCTGCTCCTCTTAGCATGATAAAGAAGATTCAAAGAGAGTGAGATGCCAGCTCCTTTCATTCAGTCAGTAGCTTCAATCATTTCTGGACGTTTTTCAATGGCAAAAATCAATGAATATTGTAAATGCACAAACAGTAATTTCTCCGCATTGCAAGGTGCAATTCTGAAATTTTTTGCTTTTTCCTGCTCCTCTTAGCATGATAAAGAAGATTCAAAGAGAGTGAGATGCCAGCTTCTTTCATTCAGTCAGTAGCTTCAAACATTTCTGGGATATGAATAACATGATGTTTTTCAATGGCAAAAATTAATGAATATTGTAAATGCACAAACAGTAATTTCTCCGCATTGCAAGGTGCAATTCTGAAATTTTTTGCTTTTTCCTGCTCCTCTTAGCATGATAAAGAAGATTCAAAGAGAGTGAGATGCCAGCTCCTTTCATTCAGTCAGTAGCTTCAATCATTTCTGGACGTTTTTCAATGGCAAAAATCAATGAATATTGTAAATGCACAAACAGTAATTTCTCCGCATTGCAAGGTGCAATTCTGAAATTTTTTGCTTTTTCCTGCTCCTCTTAGCATGATAAAGAAGATTCAAAGAGAGTGAGATGCCAGCTCCTTTCATTCAGTCAGTAGCTTCAATCATTTCTGGTATATGAATAACATGATGTTTTTCAATGGCAAAAATCAATGAATATTGTAAATGCACAAACAGTAATTTCTCCGCATTGCAAGTTGCAATTCTGAAATTTTTTGCTTTTTCCTGCTCCTCTTAGCACGATAAAGAAGATTCAAAGAGAGTGAGATTCCAGCTCCTTTCATTCAGTCAGTAGCTTCAATCATTTCTGGACATTTTTCAATGGCAAAAATCAATGAATATTGTAAATGCACAAACAGTAATTTCTCCGCATTGCAAGGTGCAATTCTGAAATTTTTTGCTTTTTCCTGCTCCTCTTAGCATGATAAAGAAGATTCAAAGAGAGTGAGATGCCAGCTCCTTTCATTCAGTCAGTAGCTTCAATCATTTCTGGACGTTTTTCAATGGCAAAAATCAATGAATATTGTAAATGCACAAACAGTAATTTCTCCGCATTGCAAGATGCAATTCTGAAATTTTTTGCTTTTTCCTGCTCCTCTTAGCATGATAAAAAAGATTCAAAGAGAGTGAGATGCCAGCTCCTTTCATTCAGTCAGTAGCTTCAATCATTTCTGGACGTTTTTCAATGGCAAAAATCAATGAATATTGTAAATGCACAAACAGTAATTTCTCCGCATTGCAAGGTGCAATTCTGAAATTTTTTGCTTTTTCCTGCTCCTCTTAGCATGATAAAGAAGATTCAAAGAGAGTGAGATGCCAGCTCCTTTCATTCAGTCAGTAGCTTCAATCATTTCTGGTATATGAATAACATGATGTTTTTCAATGGCAAAAATCAATGAATATTGTAAATGCACAAACAGTAATTTCTCCGCATTGCAAGGTGCAATTCTGAAATTTTTTGCTTTTTCCTGCTCCTCTTAGCATGATAAAGAAGATTCAAAGAGAGTGAGATGCCAGCTCCTTTCATTCAGTCAGTAGCTTCAATCATTTCTGGACGTTTTTCAATGGCAAAAATCAATGAATATTGTAAATGCACAAACAGTAATTTCTCCGCATTGCAAGGTGCAATTCTGAAATTTTTTGCTTTTTCCTGCTCCTCTTAGCATGATAAAGAAGATTCAAAGAGAGTGAGATGCCAGCTCCTTTCATTCAGTCAGTAGCTTCAGTCATTTCTGGACGTTTTTCAATGGCAAAAATCAATGAATATTGTAAATGCACAAACAGTAATTTCTCCGCATTGCAAGGTGCAATTCTGAAATTTTTTGCTTTTTCCTGCTCCTCTTAGCATGATAAAGAAGATTCAAAGAGAGTGAGATGCCAGCTCCTTTCATTCAGTCAGTAGCTTCAAACATTTCTGGTATAAACATTTCTGGACGTTTTTCAATGGCAAAAATCAATGAATATTGTAAATGCACAAACAGTAATATCTCCACATTGCAAGGTGCAATTCTGAAATTTTTTGCTTTTTCCTGCTAATCCTAGCATGATAAAGAAGATTCAAATAGAGTGAGATGCCAGCTCCTTTCATTCAGTCAGTAGCTTCAAACATTTCTGGACGTTTTTCAATGGCAAAATTCAATGAATATTGTAAATGCACAAACAGTAATATCTCCACATTGCCAGGTGCAATTCTGAAATTTTTTGCTTTTTCCTGCTAATCCTAGCATGATAAAGAAGATTCAAAGAGAGTGACATGCCAGCTCCTTTCATTCAGTCAGTAGCTTCAATCATTTCTGGACGTTTTTCAATGGCAAAAATCAATGAATATTGTAAATGCACAAACAGTAATTTCTCCGCATTGCAAGGTGCAATTCTGAAATTTTTTGCTTTTTCCTGCTCCTCTTAGCATGATAAAGAAGATTCAAAGAGAGTGAGATGCCAGCTCCTTTCATTCAGTCAGTAGCTTCAGTCATTTCTGGACGTTTTTCAATGGCAAAAATCAATGAATATTGTAAATGCACAAACAGTAATTTCTCCGCATTGCAAGGTGCAATTCTGAAATTTTTTGCTTTTTCCTGCTCCTCTTAGCATGATAAAGAAGATTCAAAGAGAGTGAGATGCCAGCTCCTTTCATTCAGTCAGTAGCTTCAATCATTTCTGGTATATGAATAACATGATGTTTTTCAATGGCAAAAATCAATGAATATTGTAAATGCACAAACAGTAATTTCTCCGCATTGCAAGGTGCAATTCTGAAATTTTTTGCTTTTTCCTGCTCCTCTTAGCATGATAAAGAAGATTCAAAGAGAGTGAGATGCCAGCTCCTTTCATTCAGTCAGTAGCTTCAAACATTTCTGGTATATGAATAACATGATGTTTTTCAATGGCAAAAATCAATGAATATTGTAAATGCACAAACAGTAATTTCTCCGCATTGCAAGTTGCAATTCTGAAATTTTTTGCTTTTTCCTGCTCCTCTTAGCATGATAAAGAAGATTCAAAGAGAGTGAGATGCCAGCTCCTTTCATTCAGTCAGTAGCTTCAATCATTTCTGGACGTTTTTCAATGGCAAAAATCAATGAATATTGTAAATGCACAAACAGTAATTTCTCCGCATTGCAAGGTGCAATTCTGAAATTTTTTGCTTTTTCCTGCTCCTCTTAGCATGATAAAGAAGATTCAAAGAGAGTGAGATGCCAGCTCCTTTCATTCAGTCAGTAGCTTCAATCATTTCTGGACGTTTTTCAATGGCAAAAATCAATGAATATTGTAAATGCACAAACAGTAATTTCTCCGCATTGCAAGGTGCAATTCTGAAATTTTTTGCTTTTTCCTGCTCCTCTTAGCATGATAAAGAAGATTCAAAGAGAGTGAGATGCCAGCTCCTTTCATTCAGTCAGTAGCTTCAAACATTTCTGGTATATGAATAACATGATGTTTTTCAATGGCAAAAATCAATGAATATTGTAAAAGCACAAACAGTAATTTCTCCGCATTGCAAGGTGCAATTCTGAAATTTTTTGCTTTTTCCTGCTCCTCTTAGCATGATAAAGAAGATTCAAAGAGAGTGAGATGCCAGCTCCTTTCATTCAGTCAGTAGCTTCAATCATTTCTGGACGTTTTTCAATGGCAAAAATCAATGAATATTGTAAATGCACAAACAGTAATTTCTCCGCATTGCAAGGTGCAATTCTGAAATTTTTTGCTTTTTCCTGCTCCTCTTAGCATGATAAAGAAGATTCAAAGAGAGTGAGATGCCAGCTCCTTTCATTCAGTCAGTAGCTTCAATCATTTCTGGACGTTTTTCAATGGCAAAAATCAATGAATATTGTAAATGCACAAACAGTAATTTCTCCGCATTGCAAGGTGCAATTCTGAAATTTTTTGCTTTTTCCTGCTCCTCTTAGCATGATAAAGAAGATTCAAAGAGAGTGAGATGCCAGCTCCTTTCATTCAGTCAGTAGCTTCAAACATTTCTGGTATATGAATAACATGATGTTTTTCAATGGCAAAAATCAATGAATATTGTAAAAGCACAAACAGTAATTTCTCCGCATTGCAAGGTGCAATTCTGAAATTTTTTGCTTTTTCCTGCTCCTCTTAGCATGATAAAGAAGATTCAAAGAGAGTGAGATGCCAGCTCCTTTCATTCAGTCAGTAGCTTCAATCATTTCTGGACGTTTTTCAATGGCAAAAATCAATGAATATTGTAAATGCACAAACAGTAATTTCTCCGCATTGCAAGGTGCAATTCTGAAATTTTTTGCTTTTTCCTGCTCCTCTTAGCATGATAAAGAAGATTCAAAGAGAGTGAGATGCCAGCTCCTTTCATTCAGTCAGTAGCTTCAATCATTTCTGGTATATGAATAACATGATGTTTTTCAATGGCAAAAATCAATGAATATTGTAAATGCACAAACAGTAATTTCTCCGCATTGCAAGTTGCAATTCTGAAATTTTTTGCTTTTTCCTGCTCCTCTTAGCATGATAAAGAAGATTCAAAGAGAGTGAGATGCCAGCTCCTTTCATTCAGTCAGTAGCTTCAATCATTTCTGGACGTTTTTCAATGGCAAAAATCAATGAATATTGTAAATGCACAAACAGTAATTTCTCCGCATTGCAAGGTGCAATTCTGAAATTTTTTGCTTTTTCCTGCTCCTCTTAGCATGATAAAGAAGATTCAAAGAGAGTGAGATGCCAGCTCCATTCATTCAGTCAGTAGCTTCAATCATTTCTGGACGTTTTTCAATGGCAAAAATCAATGAATATTGTAAATGCACAAACAGTAATTTCTCCGCATTGCAAGGTGCAATTCTGAAATTTTTTGCTTTTTCCTGCTCCTCTTAGCATGATAAAGAAGATTCAAAGAGAGTGAGATGCCAGCTCCTTTCATTCAGTCAGTAGCTTCAAACATTTCTGGTATATGAATAACATGATGTTTTTCAATGGCAAAAATCAATGAATATTGTAAAAGCACAAACAGTAATTTCTCCGCATTGCAAGGTGCAATTCTGAAATTTTTTGCTTTTTCCTGCTCCTCTTAGCATGATAAAGAAGATTCAAAGAGAGTGAGATGCCAGCTCCTTTCATTCAGTCAGTAGCTTCAATCATTTCTGGACGTTTTTCAATGGCAAAAATCAATGAATATTGTAAATGCACAAACAGTAATTTCTCCGCATTGCAAGGTGCAATTCTGAAATTTTTTGCTTTTTCCTGCTCCTCTTAGCATGATAAAGAAGATTCAAAGAGAGTGAGATGCCAGCTCCTTTCATTCAGTCAGTAGCTTCAATCATTTCTGGTATATGAATAACATGATGTTTTTCAATGGCAAAAATCAATGAATATTGTAAATGCACAAACAGTAATTTCTCCACATTGCAAGGTGCAATTCTGAAATTTTTTGCTTTTTCCTGCTCCTCTTAGCATGATAAAGAAGATTCAAAGAGAGTGAGATGCCAGCTCCTTTCATTCAGTCAGTAGCTTCAATCATTTCTGGACGTTTTTCAATGGCAAAAATCAATGAATATTGTAAATGCACAAACAGTAATTTCTCCGCATTGCAAGGTGCAATTCTGAAATTTTTTGCTTTTTCCTGCTCCTCTTAGCATGATAAAGAAGATTCAAAGAGAGCGAGATGCCAGCTCCTTTCATTCAGTCAGTAGCTTCAATCATTTCTGGTATATGAATAACATGATGTTTTTCAATGGCAAAAATCAATGAATATTGTAAATGCACAAACAGTAATTTCTCCGCATTGCAAGGTGCAATTCTGAAATTTTTTGCTTTTTCCTGCTCCTCTTAGCATGATAAAGAAGATTCAAAGAGAGTGAGATGCCAGCTCCTTTCATTCAGTCAGTAGCTTCAATCATTTCTGGACGTTTTTCAATGGCAAAAATCAATGAATATTGTAAATGCACAAACAGTAATTTCTCCGCATTGCAAGGTGCAATTCTGAAATTTTTTGCTTTTTCCTGCTCCTCTTAGCATGATAAAGAAGATTCAAAGAGAGTGAGATGCCAGCTCCTTTCATTCAGTCAGTAGCTTCAATCATTTCTGGACGTTTTTCAATGGCAAAAATCAATGAATATTGTAAATGCACAAACAGTAATTTCTCCGCATTGCAAGGTGCAATTCTGAAATTTTTTGCTTTTTCCTGCTCCTCTTAGCATGATAAAGAAGATTCAAAGAGAGTGAGATGCCAGCTCCTTTCATTCAGTCAGTAGCTTCAATCATTTCTGGTATATGAATAACATGATGTTTTTCAATGGCAAAAATCAATGAATATTGTAAATGCACAAACAGTAATTTCTCCGCATTGCAAGGTGCAATTCTGAAATTTTTTGCTTTTTCCTGCTCCTCTTAGCATGATAAAGAAGATTCAAAGAGAGTGAGATGCCAGCTCCTTTCATTCAGTCAGCAGCTTCAATCATTTCTGGACATTTTTCAATGGCAAAAATCAATGAATATTGTAAATGCACAAACAGTAATTTCTCCGCATTGCAAGGTGCAATTCTGAAATTTTTTGCTTTTTCCTGCTCCTCTTAGCATGATAAAGAAGATTCAAAGAGAGTGAGATGCCAGCTCCTTTCATTCAGTCAGTAGCTTCAAACATTTCTGGTATATGAATAACATGATGTTTTTCAATGGCAAAAATCAATGAATATTGTAAAAGCACAAACAGTAATTTCTCCGCATTGCAAGGTGCAATTCTGAAATTTTTTGCTTTTTCCTGCTCCTCTTAGCATGATAAAGAAGACTCAAAGAGAGTGAGATGCCAGCTCCTTTCATTCAGTCAGTAGCTTCAATCATTTCTGGACGTTTTTCAATGGCAAAAATCAATGAATATTGTAAATGCACAAACAGTAATTTCTCCGCATTGCAAGGTGCAATTCTGAAATTTTTTGCTTTTTCCTGCTCCTCTTAGCATGATAAAGAAGATTCAAAGAGAGTGAGATGCCAGCTCCTTTCATTCAGTCAGTAGCTTCAATCATTTCTGGTATATGAATAACATGATGTTTTTCAATGGCAAAAATCAATGAATATTGTAAATGCACAAACAGTAATTTCTCCGCATTGCAAGTTGCAATTCTGAAATTTTTTGCTTTTTCCTGCTCCTCTTAGCATGATAAAGAAGATTCAAAGAGAGTGAGATGCCAGCTCCTTTCATTCAGTCAGTAGCTTCAATTATTTCTGGACGTTTTTCAATGGCAAAAATCAATGAATATTGTAAATGCACAAACAGTAATTTCTCCGCATTGCAAGGTGCAATTCTGAAATTTTTTGCTTTTTCCTGCTCCTCTTAGCATGATAAAGAAGATTCAAAGAGAGTGAGATGCCAGCTCCTTTCATTCAGTCAGTTGCTTCAATCATTTCTGGACGTTTTTCAATGGCAAAAATCAATGAATATTGTAAATGCACAAACAGTAATTTCTCCGCATTGCAAGGTGCAATTCTGAAATTTTTTGCTTTTTCCTGCTCCTCTTAGCATGATAAAGAAGATTCAAAGAGAGTGAGATGCCAGCTCCTTTCATTCAGTCAGTAGCTTCAATCATTTCTGGACGTTTTTCAATGGCAAAAATCAATGAATATTGTAAATGCACAAACAGTAATTTCTCCGCATTGCAAGGTGCAATTCTGAAATTTTTTGCTTTTTCCTGCTCCTCTTTGCATGATAAAGAAGATTCAAAGAGAGTGAGATGCCAGCTCCTTTCATTCAGTCAGTAGCTTCAATCATTTCTGGTATATGAATAACATGATGTTTTTCAATGGCAAAAATCAATGAATATTGTAAATGCACAAACAGTAATTTCTCCGCATTGCAAGGTGCAATTCTGAAATTTTTGGCTTTTTCCTGCTCCTCTTAGCATGATAAAGAAGATTCAAAGAGAGTGAGATGCCAGCTCCTTTCATTCAGTCAGTAGCTTCAATCATTTCTGGATGTTTTTCAATGGCAAAAATCAATGAATATTGTAAATGCACAAACAGTAATTTCTCCGCATTGCAAGGTGCAATTCTGAAAT
Source organism: Phyllobates terribilis (assembly GCF_046119375.1). NCBI lineage: Eukaryota > Metazoa > Chordata > Amphibia > Anura > Dendrobatidae > Phyllobates > Phyllobates terribilis. The sequence goes on from NW_027366230.1 coordinate 62,969, forward strand.
TTCTTGCATTTTCCTGCTCCTCTTAGCATGATAAAGAAGATTCAAAGAGAGTGAGATGCCAGCTCCTTTCATTCAGTCAGTAGCTTCAATCATTTCTGGACGTTTTTCAATGGCAAAAATCAATGAATATTGTAAATGCACAAACAGTAATTTCTCCGCATTGCAAGGTGCAATTCTGAAATTTTTTGCTTTTTCCTGCTCCTCTTAGCATGATAAAGAAGATTCAAAGAGAGTGAGATGCCAGCTCCTTTCATTCAGTCAGTAGCTTCAAACATTTCTGGTATATGAATAACATGATGTTTTTCAATGGCAAAAATCAATGAATATTGTAAATGCACAAACAGTAATTTCTCCGCATTGCAAGGTGCAATTCTGAAATTTTTTGCTTTTTCCTGCTCCTCTTAGCATGATAAAGAAGATTCAAAGAGAGTGAGATGCCAGCTCCTTTCATTCAGTCAGTAGCTTCAATCATTTCTGGACGTTTTTCAATGGCAAAAATCAATGAATATTGTAAATGCACAAACAGTAATTTCTCCGCATTGCAAGGTGCAATTCTGAAATTTTTTGCTTTTTCCTGCTCCTCTTAGCATGATAAAGAAGATTCAAAGAGAGTGAGATGCCAGCTTCTTTCATTCAGTCAGTAGCTTCAAACATTTCTGGGATATGAATAACATGATGTTTTTCAATGGCAAAAATTAATGAATATTGTAAATGCACAAACAGTAATTTCTACGCATTGCAAGGTGCAATTCTGAAATTTTTTGCTTTTTCCTGCTCCTCTTAGCATGATAAAGAAGATTCAAAGAGAGTGAGATGCCAGCTCCTTTCATTCAGTCAGTAGCTTCAATCATTTCTGGACGTTTTTCAATGGCAAAAATCAATGAATATTGTAAATGCACAAACAGTAATTTCTCCGCATTGCAAGGTGCAATTCTGAAATTTTTTGCTTTTTCCTGCTCCTCTTAGCATGATAAAGAAGATTCAAAGAGAGTGAGATGCCAGCTCCTTTCATTCAGTCAGTAGCTTCAATCATTTCTGGACGTTTTTCAATGGCAAAAATCAATGAATATTGTAAATGCACAAACAGTAATTTCTCCGCATTGCAAGGTGCAATTCTGAAATTTTTTGCTTTTTCCTGCTCCTCTTAGCATGATAAAGAAGATTCAAAGAGAGTGAGATGCCAGCTCCTTTCATTCAGTCAGTAGCTTCAATCATTTCTGGTATATGAATAACATGATGTTTTTCAATGGCAAAAATCAATGAATATTGTAAATGCACAAACAGTAATTTCTCCGCATTGCAAGTTGCAATTCTGAAATTTTTTGCTTTTTCCTGCTCCTCTTAGCATGATAAAGAAGATTCAAAGAGAGTGAGATGCCAGCTCCTTTCATTCAGTCAGTAGCTTCAATCATTTCTGGACGTTTTTCAATGGCAAAAATCAATGAATATTGTAAATGCACAAACAGTAATTTCTCCGCATTGCAAGGTGAAATTCTGAAATTTTTTGCTTTTTCCTGCTCCTCTTAGCATGATAAAGAAGATTCAAAGAGAGTGAGATGCCAGCTCCTTTCATTCAGTCAGTAGCTTCAATCATTTCTGGACGTTTTTCAATGGCAAAAATCAATGAATATTGTAAATGCACAAACAGTAATTTCTCCGCATTGCAAGGTGCAATTCTGAAATTTTTTGCTTTTTCCTGCTCCTCTTAGCATGATAAAGAAGATTCAAAGAGAGTGAGATGCCAGCTCCTTTCATTCAGTCAGTAGCTTCAAACATTTCTGGTATATGAATAACATGATGTTTTTCAATGGCAAAAATCAATGAATATTGTAAATGCACAAACAGTAATTTCTCCGCATTGCAAGGTGCAATTCTGAAATTTTTTGCTTTTTCCTGCTCCTCTTAGCATGATAAAGAAGATTCAAAGAGAGTGAGATGCCAGCTCCTTTCATTCAGTCAGTAGCTTCAATCATTTCTGGACGTTTTTCAATGGCAAAAATCAATGAATATTGTAAATGCACAAACAGTAATTTCTCCGCATTGCAAGGTGCAATTCTGAAATTTTTTGCTTTTTCCTGCTCCTCTTAGCATGATAAAGAAGATTCAAAGAGAGTGAGATGCCAGCTCCTTCATTCAGTCAGTAGCTTCAATCATTTCTGGTATATGAATAACATGATGTTTTTCAATGGCAAAAATCAATGAATATTGTAAATGCACAAACAGTAATTTCTCCACATTGCAAGGTGCAATTCTGAAATTTTTTGCTTTTTCCTGCTCCTCTTAGCATGATAAAGAAGATTCAAAGAGAGTGAGATGCCAGCTCCTTTCATTCAGTCAGTAGCTTCAATCATTTCTGGACGTTTTTCAATGGCAAAAATCAATGAATATTGTAAATGCACAAACAGTAATTTCTCCGCATTGCAAGGTGCAATTCTGAAATTTTTTGCTTTTTCCTGCTCCTCTTAGCATGATAAAGAAGATTCAAAGAGAGCGAGATGCCAGCTCCTTTCATTCAGTCAGTAGCTTCAATCATTTCTGGTATATGAATAACATGATGTTTTTCAATGGCAAAAATCAATGAATATTGTAAATGCACAAACAGTAATTTCTCCGCATTGCAAGGTGCAATTCTGAAATTTTTTGCTTTTTCCTGCTCCTCTTAGCATGATAAAGAAGATTCAAAGAGAGTGAGATGCCAGCTCCTTTCATTCAGTCAGTAGCTTCAATCATTTCTGGACGTTTTTCAATGGCAAAAATCAATGAATATTGTAAATGCACAAACAGTAATTTCTCCGCATTGCAAGGTGCAATTCTGAAATTTTTTGCTTTTTCCTGCTCCTCTTAGCATGATAAAGAAGATTCAAAGAGAGTGAGATGCCAGCTCCTTTCATTCAGTCAGTAGCTTCAAACATTTCTGGTATATGAATAACATGATGTTTTTCAATGGCAAAAATCAATGAATATTGTAAATGCACAAACAGTAATTTCTCCGCATTGCAAGGTGCAATTCTGAAATTTTTTGCTTTTTCCTGCTCCTCTTAGCATGATAAAGAAGATTCAAAGAGAGTGAGATGCCAGCTCCTTTCATTCAGTCAGTAGCTTCAATCATTTCTGGACGTTTTTCAATGGCAAAAATCAATGAATATTGTAAATGCACAAACAGTAATTTCTCCGCATTGCAAGGTGCAATTCTGAAATTTTTTGCTTTTTCCTGCTCCTCTTAGCATGATAAAGAAGATTCAAAGAGAGTGAGATGCCAGCTCCTTTCATTCAGTCAGTAGCTTCAATCATTTCTGGACGTTTTTCAATGGCAAAAATCAATGAATATTGTAAATGCACAAACAGTAATTTCTCCGCATTGCAAGGTGCAATTCTGAAATTTTTTGCTTTTTCCTGCTCCTCTTAGCATGATAAAGAAGATTCAAAGAGAGTGAGATGCCAGCTCCTTTCATTCAGTCAGTAGCTTCAATCATTTCTGGTATATGAATAACATGATGTTTTTCAATGGCAAAAATCAATGAATATTGTAAATGCACAAACAGTAATTTCTCCGCATTGCAAGGTGCAATTCTGAAATTTTTTGCTTTTTCCTGCTCCTCTTAGCATGATAAAGAAGATTCAAAGAGAGTGAGATGCCAGCTCCTTTCATTCAGTCAGCAGCTTCAATCATTTCTGGACATTTTTCAATGGCAAAAATCAATGAATATTGTAAATGCACAAACAGTAATTTCTCCGCATTGCAAGGTGCAATTCTGAAATTTTTTGCTTTTTCCTGCTCCTCTTAGCATGATAAAGAAGATTCAAAGAGAGTGAGATGCCAGCTCCTTTCATTCAGTCAGTAGCTTCAAACATTTCTGGTATATGAATAACATGATGTTTTTCAATGGCAAAAATCAATGAATATTGTAAAAGCACAAACAGTAATTTCTCCGCATTGCAAGGTGCAATTCTGAAATTTTTTGCTTTTTCCTGCTCCTCTTAGCATGATAAAGAAGATTCAAAGAAAGTGAGATGCCAGCTCCTTTCATTCAGTCAGTAGCTTCAATCATTTCTGGACGTTTTGCAATGGCAAAAATCAATGAATATTGTAAATGCACAAACAGTAATTTCTCCGCATTGCAAGGTGCAATTCTGAAATTTTTTGCTTTTTCCTGCTCCTCTTAGCATGATAAAGAAGATTCAAAGAGAGTGAGATGCCAGCTCCTTTCATTCAGTCACTAGCTTCAATCATTTCTGGTATAAGAATAACATGATGTTTTTCAATGGCAAAAATCAATGAATATTGTAAATGCACAAACAGTAATTTCTCCGCATTGCAAGTTGCAATTCTGAAATTTTTTGCTTTTTCCTGCTCCTCTTAGCATGATAAAGAAGATTCAAAGAGAGTGAGATGCCAGCTCCTTTCATTCAGTCAGTAGCTTCAATTATTTCTGGACGTTTTTCAATGGCAAAAATCAATGAATATTGTAAATGCACAAACAGTAATTTCTCCGCATTGCAAGGTGCAATTCTGAAATTTTTTGCTTTTTCCTGCTCCTCTTAGCATGATAAAGAAGATTCAAAGAGAGTGAGATGCCAGCTCCTTTCATTCAGTCAGTTGCTTAAATCATTTCTGGACGTTTTTCAATGGCAAAAATCAGTGAATATTGTAAATGCACAAACAGTAATTTCTCCGCATTGCAAGGTGCAATTCTGAAATTTTTTGCTTTTTCCTGCTCCTCTTAGCATGATAAAGAAGATTCAAAGAGAGTGAGATGCCAGCTCCTTTCATTCAGTCAGTAGCTTCAATCATTTCTGGACGTTTTTCAATGGCAAAAATCAATGAATATTGTAAATGCACAAACAGTAATTTCTCCGCATTGCAAGGTGCAATTCTGAAATTTTTTGCTTTTTCCTGCTCCTCTTTGCATGATAAAGAAGATTCAAAGAGAGTGAGATGCCAGCTCCTTTCATTCAGTCAGTAGCTTCAATCATTTCTGGTATATGAATAACATGATGTTTTTCAATGGCAAAAATCAATGAATATTGTAAATGCACAAACAGTAATTTCTCCGCATTGCAAGGTGCAATTCTGAAATTTTTGGCTTTTTCCTGCTCCTCTTAGCATGATAAAGAAGATTCAAAGAGAGTGAGATGCCAGCTCCTTTCATTCAGTCAGTAGCTTCAATCATTTCTGGATGTTTTTCAATGGCAAAAATCAATGAATATTGTAAATGCACAAACAGTAATTTCTCCGCATTGCAAGGTGCAATTCTGAAATTTCTTGCATTTTCCTGCTCCTCTTAGCATGATAAAGAAGATTCAAAGAGAGTGAGATGCCAGCTCCTTTCATTCAGTCAGTAGCTTCAATCATTTCTGGACGTTTTTCAATGGCAAAAATCAATGAATATTGTAAATGCACAAACAGTAATTTCTCCGCATTGCAAGGTGCAATTCTGAAATTTTTTGCTTTTTCCTGCTCCTCTTAGCATGATAAAGAAGATTCAAAGAGAGTGAGATGCCAGCTCCTTTCATTCAGTCAGTAGCTTCAAACATTTCTGGTATATGAATAACATGATGTTTTTCAATGGCAAAAATCAATGAATATTGTAAATGCACAAACAGTAATTTCTCCGCATTGCAAGGTGCAATTCTGAAATTTTTTGCTTTTTCCTGCTCCTCTTAGCATGATAAAGAAGATTCAAAGAGAGTGAGATGCCAGCTCCTTTCATTCAGTCAGTAGCTTCAATCATTTCTGGTATATGAATAACATGATGTTTTTCAATGGCAAAAATCAATGAATATTGTAAATGCACAAACAGTAATTTCTCCGCATTGCAAGTTGCAATTCTGAAATTTTTTGCTTTTTCCTGCTCCTCTTAGCATGATAAAGAAGATTCAAAGAGAGTGAGATGCCAGCTCCTTTCATTCAGTCAGTAGCTTCAATCATTTCTGGACGTTTTTCAATGGCAAAAATCAATGAATATTGTAAATGCACAAACAGTAATTTCTCCGCATTGCAAGGTGCAATTCTGAAATTTTTTGCTTTTTCCTGCTCCTCTTAGCATGATAAAGAAGATTCAAAGAGAGTGAGATGCCAGCTCCTTTCATTCAGTCAGTAGCTTCAATCATTTCTGGACGTTTTCAATGGCAAAAATCAATGAATATTGTAAATGCACAAACAGTAATTTCTCCGCATTGCAAGGTGCAATTCTGAAATTTTTTGCTTTTTCCTGCTCCTCTTAGCATGATAAAGAAGATTCAAAGAGAGTGAGATGCCAGCTCCTTTCATTCAGTCAGTAGCTCCAAACATTTCTGGTATATGAATAACATGATGTTTTTCAATGGCAAAAATCAATGAATATTGTAAAAGCACAAACAGTAATTTCTCCGCATTGCAAGGTGCAATTCTGAAATTTTTTGCTTTTTCCTGCTCCTCTTAGCATGATAAAGAAGATTCAAAGAGAGTGAGATGCCAGCTCCTTTCATTCAGTCAGTAGCTTCAATCATTTCTGGACGTTTTTCAATGGCAAAAATCAATGAATATTGTAAATGCACAAACAGTAATTTCTCCGTATTGCAAGGTGCAATTCTGAAATTTTTTGCTTTTTCCTGCTCCTCTTAGCATGATAAAGAAGATTCAAAGAGAGTGAGATGCCAGCTCCTTTCATTCAGTCAGTAGCTTCAATCATTTCTGGTATATGAATAACATGATGTTTTTCAATGGCAAAAATCAATGAATATTGTAAATGCACAAACAGTAATTTCTCCACATTGCAAGGTGCAATTCTGAAATTTTTTGCTTTTTCCTGCTCCTCTTAGCATGATAAAGAAGATTCAAAGAGAGTGAGATGCCAGCTCCTTTCATTCAGTCAGTAGCTTCAATCATTTCTGGACGTTTTTCAATGGCAAAAATCAATGAATATTGTAAATGCACAAACAGTAATTTCTCCGCATTGCAAGGTGCAATTCTGAAATTTTTTGCTTTTTCCTGCTCCTCTTTGCATGATAAAGAAGATTCAAAGAGAGTGAGATGCCAGCTCCTTTCATTCAGTCAGTAGCTTCAATCATTTCTGGTATATGAATAACATGATGTTTTTCAATGGCAAAAATCAATGAATATTGTAAATGCACAAACAGTAATTTCTCCGCATTGCAAGGTGCAATTCTGAAATTTTTGGCTTTTTCCTGCTCCTCTTAGCATGATAAAGAAGATTCAAAGAGAGTGAGATGCCAGCTCCTTTCATTCAGTCAGTAGCTTCAATCATTTCTGGATGTTTTTCAATGGCAAAAATCAATGAATATTGTAAATGCACAAACAGTAATTTCTCCGCATTGCAAGGTGCAATTCTGAAATTTCTTGCATTTTCCTGCTCCTCTTAGCATGATAAAGAAGATTCAAAGAGAGTGAGATGCCAGCTCCTTTCATTCAGTCAGTAGCTTCAATCATTTCTGGACGTTTTTCAATGGCAAAAATCAATGAATATTGTAAATGCACAAACAGTAATTTCTCCGCATTGCAAGGTGCAATTCTGAAATTTTTTGCTTTTTCCTGCTCCTCTTAGCATGATAAAGAAGATTCAAAGAGAGTGAGATGCCAGCTCCTTTCATTCAGTCAGTAGCTTCAAACATTTCTGGTATATGAATAACATGATGTTTTTCAATGGCAAAAATCAATGAATATTGTAAAAGCACAAACAGTAATTTCTCCGCATTGCAAGGTGCAATTCTGAAATTTTTTGCTTTTTCCTGCTCCTCTTAGCATGATAAAGAAGATTCAAAGAGAGTGAGATGCCAGCTCCTTTCATTCAGTCAGTAGCTTCAATCATTTCTGGTATATGAATAACATGATGTTTTTCAATGGCAAAAATCAATGAATATTGTAAATGCACAAACAGTAATTTCTCCGCATTGCAAGTTGCAATTCTGAAATTTTTTGCTTTTTCCTGCTCCTCTTAGCATGATAAAGAAGATTCAAAGAGAGTGAGATGCCAGCTCCTTTCATTCAGTCAGTAGCTTCAATCATTTCTGGACGTTTTTCAATGGCAAAAATCAATGAATATTGTAAATGCACAAACAGTAATTTCTCCGCATTGCAAGGTGCAATTCTGAAATTTTTTGCTTTTTCCTGCTCCTCTTAGCATGATAAAGAAGATTCAAAGAGAGTGAGATGCCAGCTCCTTTCATTCAGTCAGTAGCTTCAATCATTTCTGGACGTTTTTCAATGGCAAAAATCAATGAATATTGTAAATGCACAAACAGTAATTTCTCCGCATTGCAAGGTGCAATTCTGAAATTTTTTGCTTTTTCCTGCTCCTCTTAGCATGATAAAGAAGATTCAAAGAGAGTGAGATGCCAGCTCCTTTCATTCAGTCAGTAGCTTCAAACATTTCTGGTATATGAATAACATGATGTTTTTCAATGGCAAAAATCAATGAATATTGTAAAAGCACAAACAGTAATTTCTCCGCATTGCAAGGTGCAATTCTGAAATTTTTTGCTTTTTCCTGCTCCTCTTAGCATGATAAAGAAGATTCAAAGAGAGTGAGATGCCAGCTCCTTTCATTCAGTCAGTAGCTTCAATCATTTCTGGACGTTTTTCAATGGCAAAAATCAATGAATATTGTAAATGCACAAACAGTAATTTCTCCGTATTGCAAGGTGCAATTCTGAAATTTTTTGCTTTTTCCTGCTCCTCTTAGCATGATAAAGAAGATTCAAAGAGAGTGAGATGCCAGCTCCTTTCATTCAGTCAGTAGCTTCAATCATTTCTGGTATATGAATAACATGATGTTTTTCAATGGCAAAAATCAATGAATATTGTAAATGCACAAACAGTAATTTCTCCACATTGCAAGGTGCAATTCTGAAATTTTTTGCTTTTTCCTGCTCCTCTTAGCATGATAAAGAAGATTCAAAGAGAGTGAGATGCCAGCTCCTTTCATTCAGTCAGTAGCTTCAATCATTTCTGGACGTTTTTCAATGGCAAAAATCAATGAATATTGTAAATGCACAAACAGTAATTTCTCCGCATTGCAAGGTGCAATTCTGAAATTTTTTGCTTTTTCCTGCTCCTCTTAGCATGATAAAGAATATTCAAAGAGAGCGAGATGCCAGCTCCTTTCATTCAGTCAGTAGCTTCAATCATTTCTGGTATATGAATAACATGATGTTTTTCAATGGCAAAAATCAATGAATATTGTAAATGCACAAACAGTAATTTCTCCGCATTGCAAGGTGCAATTCTGAAATTTTTTGCTTTTTCCTGCTCCTCTTAGCATGATAAAGAAGATTCAAAGAGAGTGAGATGCCAGCTCCTTTCATTCAGTCAGTAGCTTCAATCATTTCTGGACGTTTTTCAATGGCAAAAATCAATGAATATTGTAAATGCACAAACAGTAATTTCTCCGCATTGCAAGGTGCAATTCTGAAATTTTTTGCTTTTTCCTGCTCCTCTTAGCATGATAAAGAAGATTCAAAGAGAGTGAGATGCCAGCTCCTTTCATTCAGTCAGTAGCTTCAAACATTTCTAGTATATGAATAACATGATGTTTTTCAATGGCAAAAATCAATGAATATTGTAAATGCACAAACAGTAATTTCTCCGCATTGCAAGGTGCAATTCTGAAATTTTTTGCTTTTTCCTGCTCCTCTTAGCATGATAAAGAAGATTCAAAGAGAGTGAGATGCCAGCTCCTTTCATTCAGTCAGTAGCTTCAATCATTTCTGGACGTTTTTCAATGGCAAAAATCAATGAATATTGTAAATGCACAAACAGTAATTTCTCCGCATTGCAAGGTGCAATTCTGAAATTTTTTGCTTTTTCCTGCTCCTCTTAGCATGATAAAGAAGATTCAAAGAGAGTGAGATGCCAGCTCCTTTCATTCAGTCAGTAGCTTCAATCATTTCTGGACGTTTTTCAATGGCAAAAATCAATGAATAATGTAAATGCACAAACAGTAATTTCTCCGCATTGCAAGGTGCAATTCTGAAATTTTTTGCTTTTTTCTGCTCCTCTTAGCATGATAAAGAAGATTCAAAGAGAGTGAGATGCCAGCTCCTTTCATTCAGTCAGTAGCTTCAATCATTTCTGGTATATGAATAACATGATGTTTTTCAATGGCAAAAATCAATGAATATTGTAAATGCACAAACAGTAATTTCTCCGCATTGCAAGGTGCAATTCTGAAATTTTTTGCTTTTTCCTGCTCCTCTTAGCATGATAAAGAAGATTCAAAGAGAGTGAGATGCCAGCTCCTTTCATTCAGTCAGCAGCTTCAATCATTTCTGGACATTTTTCAATGGCAAAAATCAATGAATATTGTAAATGCACAAACAGTAATTTCTCCGCATTGCAAGGTGCAATTCTGAAATTTTTTGCTTTTTCCTGCTCCTCTTAGCATGATAAAGAAGATTCAAAGAGAGTGAGATGCCAGCTCCTTTCATTCAGTCAGTAGCTTCAAACATTTCTGGTATATGAATAACATGATGTTTTTCAATGGCAAAAATCAATGAATATTGTAAAAGCACAAACAGTAATTTCTCCGCATTGCAAGGTGCAATTCTGAAATTTTTTGCTTTTTCCTGCTCCTCTTAGCATGATAAAGAAGATTCAAAGAGAGTGAGATGCCAGCTCCTTTCATTCAGTCAGTAGCTTCAATCATTTCTGGACGTTTTTCAATGGCAAAAATCAATGAATATTGTAAATGCACAAACAGTAATTTCTCCGCATTGCAAGGTGCAATTCTGAAATTTTTTGCTTTTTCCTGCTCCTCTTAGCATGATAAAGAAGATTCAAAGAGAGTGAGATGCCAGCTCCTTTCATTCAGTCAGTAGCTTCAATCATTTCTGGTATATGAATAACATGATGTTTTTCAATGGCAAAAATCAATGAATATTGTAAATGCACAAACAGTAATTTCTCCGCATTGCAAGTTGCAATTCTGAAATTTTTTGCTTTTTCCTGCTCCTCTTAGCATGATAAAGAAGATTCAAAGAGAGTGAGATGCCAGCTCCTTTCATTCAGTCAGTAGCTTCAATTATTTCTGGACGTTTTTCAATGGCAAAAATCAATGAATATTGTAAATGCACAAACAGTAATTTCTCCGCATTGCAAGGTGCAATTCTGAAATTTTTTGCTTTTTCCTGCTCCTCTTAGCATGATAAAGAAGATTCAAAGAGAGTGAGATGCCAGCTCCTTTCATTCAGTCAGTTGCTTCAATCATTTCTGGACGTTTTTCAATGGCAAAAATCAGTGAATATTGTAAATGCACAAACAGTAATTTCTCCGCATTGCAAGGTGCAATTCTGAAATTTTTTGCTTTTTCCTGCTCCTCTTAGCATGATAAAGAAGATTCAAAGAGAGTGAGATGCCAGCTCCTTTCATTCAGTCAGTAGCTTCAATCATTTCTGGACGTTTTTCAATGGCAAAAATCAATGAATATTGTAAATGCACAAACAGTAATTTCTCCGCATTGCAAGGTGCAATTCTGAAATTTTTTGCTTTTTCCTGCTCCTCTTTGCATGATAAAGAAGATTCAAAGAGAGTGAGATGCCAGCTCCTTTCATTCAGTCAGTAGCTTCAATCATTTCTGGTATATGAATAACATGATGTTTTTCAATGGCAAAAATCAATGAATATTGTAAATGCACAAACAGTAATTTCTCCGCATTGCAAGGTGCAATTCTGAAATTTTTGGCTTTTTCCTGCTCCTCTTAGCATGATAAAGAGGATTCAAAGAGAGTGAGATGCCAGCTCCTTTCATTCAGTCAGTAGCTTCAATCATTTCTGGATGTTTTTCAATGGCAGAAATCAATGAATATTGTAAATGCACAAACAGTAATTTCTCCGCATTGCAAGGTGCAATTCTGAAATTTCTTGCATTTTCCTGCTCCTCTTAGCATGATGAAGAAGATTCAAAGAGAGTGAGATGCCAGCTCCTTTCATTCAGTCAGTAGCTTCAATCATTTCTGGACGTTTTTCAATGGCAAAAATCAATGAATATTGTAAATGCACAAACAGTAATTTCTCCGCATTGCAAGGTGCAATTCTGAAATTTTTTGCTTTTTCCTGCTCCTCTTAGCATGATAAAGAAGATTCAAAGAGAGTGAGATGCCAGCTCCTTTCATTCAGTCAGTAGCTTCAAACATTTCTGGTATATGAATAACATGATGTTTTTCAATGGCAAAAATCAATGAATATTGTAAATGCACAAACAGTAATTTCTCCGCATTGCAAGGTGCAATTCTGAAATTTTTTGCTTTTTCCTGCTCCTCTTAGCATGATAAAGAAGATTCAAAGAGAGTGAGATGCCAGCTCCTTTCATTCAGTCAGTAGCTTCAATCATTTCTGGACGTTTTTCAATGGCAAAAATCAATGAATATTGTAAATGCACAAACAGTAATTTCTCCGCATTGCAAGGTGCAATTCTGAAATTTTTTGCTTTTTCCTGCTCCTCTTAGCATGATAAAGAAGATTCAAAGAGAGTGAGATGCCAGCTTCTTTCATTCAGTCAGTAGCTTCAAACATTTCTGGGATATGAATAACATGATGTTTTTCAATGGCAAAAATTAATGAATATTGTAAATGCACAAACAGTAATTTCTCCGCATTGCAAGGTGCAATTCTGAAATTTTTTGCTTTTTCCTGCTCCTCTTAGCATGATAAAGAAGATTCAAAGAGAGTGAGATGCCAGCTCCTTTCATTCAGTCAGTAGCTTCAATCATTTCTGGACGTTTTTCAATGGCAAAAATCAATGAATATTGAAAATGCACAAACAGTAATTTCTCCGCATTGCAAGGTGAAATTCTGAAATTTTTTGCTTTTTCCTGCTCCTCTTAGCATGATAAAGAAGATTCAAAGAGAGTGAGATGCCAGCTCCTTTCATTCAGTCAGTAGCTTCAATCATTTCTGGACGTTTTTCAATGGCAAAAATCAATGAATATTGTAAATGCACAAACAGTAATTTCTCCGCATTGCAAGGTGCAATTCTGAAATTTTTTGCTTTTTCCTGCTCCTCTTAGCATGATAAAGAAGATTCAAAGAGAGTGAGATGCCAGCTCCTTTCATTCAGTCAGTAGCTTCAATCATTTCTGGTATATGAATAACATGATGTTTTTCAATGGCAAAAATCAATGAATATTGTAAATGCACAAACAGTAATTTCTCCGCATTGCAAGTTGCAATTCTGAAATTTTTTGCTTTTTCCTGCTCCTCTTAGCATGATAAAGAAGATTCAAAGAGAGTGAGATTCCAGCTCCTTTCATTCAGTCAGTAGCTTCAATCATTTCTGGACGTTTTTCAATGGCAAAAATCAATGAATATTGTAAATGCACAAACAGTAATTTCTCCGCATTGCAAGGTGCAATTCTGAAATTTTTTGCTTTTTCCTGCTCCTCTTAGCATGATAAAGACGATTCAAAGAGAGTGAGATGCCAGCTCCTTTCATTCAGTCAGTAGCTTCAATCATTTCTGGACGTTTTTCAATGACAAAAATCAATGAATATTGTAAAAGCACAAACAGTAATTTCTCCGCATTGCAAGATGCAATTCTGAAATTTTTTGCTTTTTCCTGCTCCTCTTAGCATGATAAAAAAGATTCAAAGAGAGTGAGATGCCAAGCTCCTTTCATTCAGTCAGTAGCTTCAATCATTTCTGGACGTTTTTCAATGGCAAAAATCAATGAATATTGTAAATGCACAAACAGTAATTTCTCCGCATTGCAAGGTGCAATTCTGAAATTTTTTGCTTTTTCCTGCTCCTCTTAGCATGATAAAGAAGATTCAAAGAGAGTGAGATGCCAGCTCCTTTCATTCAGTCAGTAGCTTCAATCATTTCTGGTATATGAATAACATGATGTTTTTCAATGGCAAAAATCAATGAATATTGTAAATGCACAAACAGTAATTTCTTCGCATTGCAAGGTGCAATTCTGAAATTTTTTGCTTTTTCCTGCTCCTCTTAGCATGATAAAGAAGATTCAAAGAGAGTGAGATGCCAGCTCCTTTCATTCAGTCAGTAGCTTCAATCATTTCTGGACGTTTTTCAATGGCAAAAATCAATGAATATTGTAAATGCACAAACAGTAATTTCTCCGCATTGCAAGGTGCAATTTTGAAATTTTTTGCTTTTTCCTGCTCCTCTTAGCATGATAAAGAAGATTCAAAGAGAGTGAGATGCCAGCTCCTTTCATTCAGTCAGTAGCTTCAGTCATTTCTGGACGTTTTTCAATGGCAAAAATCAATGAATATTGTAAATGCACAAACAGTAATTTCTCCGCATTGCAAGGTGCAATTCTGAAATTTTTTGCTTTTTCCTGCTCCTCTTAGCATGATAAAGAAGATTCAAAGAGAGTGAGATGCCAGCTCCTTTCATTCAGTCAGTAGCTTCAAACATTTCTGGTATAAACATTTCTGGACGTTTTTCAATGGCAAAAATCAATGAATATTGTAAATGCACAAACAGTAATATCTCCACATTGCAAGGTGCAATTCTGAAATTTTTTGCTTTTTCCTGCTAATCCTAGCATGATAAAGAAGATTCAAATAGAGTGAGATGCCAGCTCCTTTCATTCAGTCAGTAGCTTCAAACATTTCTGGACGTTTTTCAATGGCAAAATTCAATGAATATTGTAAATGCACAAACAGTAATATCTCCACATTGCCAGGTGCAATTCTGAAATTTTTTGCTTTTTCCTGCTAATCCTAGCATGATAAAGAAGATTCAAAGAGAGTGAGATGCCAGCTCCTTTCATTCAGTCAGTAGCTTCAATCATTTCTGGACGTTTTTCAATGGCAAAAATCAATGAATATTGTAAATGCACAAACAGTAATTTCTCCGCATTGCAAGGTGCAATTCTGAAATTTTTTGCTTTTTCCTGCTCCTCTTAGCATGATAAAGAAGATTCA
>NW_027366231.1:0-77831 GCF_046119375.1 Phyllobates terribilis
GGAGCTGGCATCTCACTCTCTTTGAATCTTCTTTATCATGCTAGGATTAACAGGAAAAAGCAAAAATTTCAGAATTGCACCTTGCAATGTGGAGATATTACTGTTTGTGCATTTACAATATTCATTGATTTTTGCCATTGAAAAACATGTTTTTCATATACCAGAAATGTTTGAAGCTACTGACTGAATGAAAGGAGCTGGCATCTCACTCTCTTTGAATCTTCTTTATCATGCTAGGATTAACAGGAAAAAGCTAAAATTTCAGAATTGCACCGTGCAATGTTGAGATATTACTGTTTGTGAATTTACAATATTCATTGATTTTTGCCCATTGAAAACATGTTTTTCAATATACCAGAAATGTTGAAGCTACTGACTGAATGAAAGGAGCTGGCATCTCACTCTCTTTGAATCTTCTTTATCATGCTAGGATTAGCAGGAAAAAGCAAAAAATTTCAGAATTGCACTTGCAATGTGGAGATATTACTGTTTGTGCATTTAACAATATTCATTGATTTTTGCCATTGAAAACATGTTTTTCATATACCAGAAATGTTTGAAGCTACTGACTGAATGAAAGGAGCTGGCATCTCACTCTCTTTGAATCTTCTTTATCATGCTAGGATTAACAGGAAAAAGCTAAAAATTTCAGAATTGCACCGTGCAATGTGAGATATTACTGTTTGTGCATTTACAATATTCATTGATTTTTGCCATTGAAAACATGTTTTTCATATACCAGAAATGTTTGAAGCTACTGACTGAATGAAAGGAGCTGGCATCTCACTCTCTTTGAATCTTCTTTATCATGCTAGGATTAGCAGGAAAAAGCAAAAAATTTCAGAATTGCACCTTGCAATGTGGAGATATTACTGTTTGTGCATTTACAATATTCATTGATTTTTGCCATTGAAAAACATGTTTTTCATATACCAGAAATGTTTGAAGCTACTGACTGAATGAAAGGAGCTGGCATCTCACTCTCTTTGAATCTTCTTTATCATGCTAGGATTAACAGGAAAAAGCAAAAAATTTCAGAATTGCACCGTGCAATGTGGAGATATTACTGTTTGTGCATTTACAATATTCATTGATTTTTGCCATTGAAAAACATGTTTTTCATATACCAGAAATGTTTGAAGCTACTGACTGAATGAAAGGAGCTGGCATCTCACTCTCTTTGAATCTTCTTTATCATGCTAGGATTAGCAGGAAAAAGCAAAAAATTTCAGAATTGCACCTTGCAATGTGGAGATATTACTGTTTGTGCATTTACAATATTCATTGATTTTTGCCATTGAAAAACATGTTTTTCATATACCAGAAATGTTTGAAGCTACTGACTGAATGAAAGGAGCTGGGCATCTCACTCTCTTTGAATCTTCTTTATCATGCTAGGATTAACAGGAAAAAGCTAAAAATTTCAGAATTGCACCGTGCAATGTGGAGATATTACTGTTTGTGCATTTACAATATTCATTGATTTTTGCCATTGAAAAACATGTTTTTCATATACCAGAAATGTTTGAAGCTACTGACTGAATGAAAGGAGCTGGCATCTCACTCTCTTTGAATCTTCTTTATCATGCTAGGATTAGCAGGAAAAAGCAAAAAATTTCAGAATTGCACCTTGCAATGTGGAGATATTACTGTTTGTGCATTTACAATATTCATTGATTTTTGCCATTGAAAAACATGTTTTTCATATACCAGAAATGTTTGAAGCTACTGACTGAATGAAAGGAGCTGGCATCTCACTCTCTTTGAATCTTCTTTATCAATGCTAGGATTAACAGGAAAAGCAAAAAATTTCAGAATTGCACCTTGCAATGTGGAGATATTACTGTTTGTGCATTTACAATATTCATTGATTTTTGCCATTGAAAAACATGTTTTTCATATACCAGAAATGTTTGAAGCTACTGACTGAATGAAAGGAGCTGGCATCTCACTCTCTTTGAATCTTCTTTATCATGCTAGGATTAACAGGAAAAAGCTAAAAATTTCAGAATTGCACCGTGCAATGTGGAGATATTACTGTTTGTGCATTTACAATATTCATTGATTTTTGCCATTGAAAAACATGTTTTTCATATACCAGAAATGTTTGAAGCTACTGACTGAATGAAAGGAGCTGGCATCTCACTCTCTTTGAATCTTCTTTATCATGCTAGGATTAGCAGGAAAAAGCAAAAAATTTCAGAATTGCACCTTGCAATGTGGAGATATTACTGTTTGTGCATTTACAATATTCATTGATTTTTGCCATTGAAAAACATGTTTTTCATATACCAGAAATGTTTGAAGCTACTGACTGAATGAAAGGAGCTGGCATCTCACTCTCTTTGAATCTTCTTTATCATGCTAGGATTAACAGGAAAAAGCTAAAAATTTCAGAATTGCACCGTGCAATGTGGAGATATTACTGTTTGTGCATTTACAATATTCATTGATTTTTGCCATTGAAAACATGTTTTTCATATACCAGAAATGTTTGAAGCTACTGACTGAATGAAAGGAGCTGGCATCTCACTCTCTTTGAATCTTCTTTATCATGCTAGGATTAACAGGAAAAAGCAAAAAATTTCAGAATTGCACCTTGCAATGTGGAGATATTACTGTTTGTGCATTTACAATATTCATTGATTTTTGCCATTGAAAAACATGTTTTTCATATACCAGAAATGTTTGAAGCTACTGACTGAATGAAAGGAGCTGGCATCTCACTCTCTTTGAATCTTCTTTATCATGCTAGGATTAACAGGAAAAAGCTAAAAATTTCAGAATTGCACCGTGCAATGTGGAGATATTACTGTTTGTGCATTTACAATATTCATTGATTTTTGCCATTGAAAAACATGTTTTTCATATACCAGAAATGTTTGAAGCTACTGACTGAATGAAAGGAGCTGGCATCTCACTCTCTTTGAATCTTCTTTATCATGCTAGGATTAACAGGAAAAAGCAAAAAATTTCAGAATTGCACCTTGCAATGCGGAGAAATTACTGTTTGTGCATTTATAATATTCAATGATTTTTGCCATTGAAAAACGTCCAGAAATGATTGAAGCTACTGACTGAACGAAAGGAGCTGGCATCTCACTCTCTTTGAATCTTCTTTATCATGCTAAGAGGAGCAGGAAAAAGCAAAAAATTTCAGAATTGCACCTTGCAATGCGGAGAAATTACTGTTTGTGCATTTACAATATTCATTGATTTTTGCCATTGAAAAACATCCAGAAATGATTGAAGCTACTGACTGAATGAAAGGAGCTGGCATCTCACTCTCTTTGAATTATCATGCTAAGAGGAGCAGGAAAAAGCAAAAAAATTTCCAGAATTTGCCTGCTTGCAATGGCGGGAGAAAGAAATTACTGTTTGTGCATTTACAATATTCATTGATTTTTGCCATTGAAAAACATCATGTTATTCATATACCAGAAATGTTTGAAGCTACTGACTGAATGAAAGGAGCTGACATCTCACTCTCTTTGAATCTTCTTTATCATGCTAAGAGGAGCAGGAAAAAGCAAAAAATTTCAGAATTGCACCTTGCAATGCGGAAATTACTGTTTGTGCATTTACAATATTCATTGATTTTTGCCATTGAAAAATGTCCAGAAATGATTGAAGCTACTGACTGAATGAAAGGAGCTGGCATCTCACTCTCTTTGATCTTCTTTATCATGCTAAGAGAGCAGGAAAAAGCAAAAAATTTCAGAATTGCACCTTGCAATGCGGAGAAATTACTGTTTGTGCATTTACAATATTCATTGATTTTTGCCATTGAAAAACATGTTATTCATATACCAGAAATGTTTGAAGCTACTGACTGAATGAAAGGAGCTGGCACCTCACTCTCTTTGAATCTTCTTTATCATGCTAAGAGGAGCGGGAAAAAGCAAAAATTTCAGAATTGCACCTTGCAATGTGGAGAAATTACTGTTTGTGCATTTATAATATTCAATGATTTTTGCCATTGAAAAACGTCCAGAAATGATTGAAGCTACTGACTGAACGAAAGGAGCTGGCATCCACTCTCTTTGAATCTTCTTTCATGCTAAGAGGAGCAGGAAAAAGCAAAAAATTTCAGAATTGCACCTGTGCAATGCGGAGAAATTACTGTTTGTGCATTACAATAATCAGTTGAATTTTTGCCATTGAAAAACAACATGTTATTCATATACCAGAAAAGTTTGAAGCTACTGACTGAATGAAAGGAGCTGACATCTTCACTCTCTTTGAATCTTCTTTATCATGCTAAGAGGAGCAGGAAAAAGCAAAAAATTTCAGAATTGCACCTTGCAATGCGGAGAAATTACTGTTTGTGCATTTACAATATTCATTGATTTTTACCATTGAAAAACGTCCAGAAATGATTGAAGCTACTGACTGAATGAAGTAGCTGGCATCTCACTCTCTTTGAATCTTCTTTATCATGCTAAGAGGAGCAGGAAAAAGCAAAAAATTTCAGACTTGCACCTTGCAATGGGAGAAATTACTGTTTGTGCATTTACAATATTCATTGATTTTTGCCATTGAAAAACATCATGTTATTCATATACCAGAAATGTTTGAAGCTACTGACTGAATGAAAGGAGCTGGCATCTCACTCTCTTTGAATCTTCTTTATCATGCTAAGAGGAGCAGGAAAAAGCAAAAAAATTACAGAATTGCACCTTGCAATGCGGAGAAATTACTGTTTGTGCATTTACAATATTCATTGATTTTTTGCCATTGAAAAACATCCAGAAATGATTGAAGCTACTGACTGAATGAAAGGAGCTGGCATCTCACTCTCTTTGAATCTTCTTTATCATGCCTAAGAGGGAGCAGGAAAAAGCAAAAAATTTCAAATTGCACCTTGCAATGCGGAGAAATTACTGTTTGTGCATTTACAATATTCATTGATTTTGCCATTGAAAACATCATGTTATTCATATACCAGAAATGTTTGAAGCTACTGACTGAATGGAAAGGAGCTGACATCACCTCTCTTTGAATCTTGTTTATCATGCTAAGAGGAGCAGGAAAAAGCAAAATTTCAGAATGGCACCTTGCAATGCGGAGAATTACTGTTTGTGCATTTACAATAATTCATTGATTTTTGCCATTGAAAAACATCCAGAAATGATTGAAGCTACTGACTGAATGAAAGGAGCTGGCATCTCACTCTCTTTGAATCTTCTTTATCATGCTAAGAGGAGCAGGAAAAAGCAAAAAATTTCAGAATTGCACCTTGCAATGCGGAGAAATTACTGTTTGTGCATTTACAATATTCATTGATTTTTGCCATTGAAAAACGTCCAGAAATGATTGAAGGTACTGACTGAATGAAAGGAGCTGGCATCTCACTCTCTTTGAATCTTCTTTATCATGCTAAGAGGAGCAGGAAAAAGCAAAAAATTTCAGAATTGCACCTTGCAATGCGGAGAAATTACTGTTTTGTGCATTTACAATATTCATTGGTTTTTGCCATTGAAAAACGTCCAGAAATGATTGAAGCTACTGACTGAATGAAAGGAGCTGGCATCTCACTCTCTTTGAATCTTCTTTATCATGCTAAGAGGAGCAGGAAAAAGCAAAAAATTTCAGAATTGCACCTTGCAATGCGGAGAAATTACAGTTTGTGCATTTACAATATTCATTGATTTTTGCCATTGAAAAACATCCAGAAATGATTGAAGCTACTGACTGAATGAAAGGAGCTGGCATCTCACTCTCTTTGAATCTTCTTTATCATGCTAAGAGGAGCAGGAAAAAGCAAAAAATTTCAGAATTGCACCTTGCAATGTGGAGAAATTACTGTTTGTGCATTTACAATATTCATTGATTTTTACCATTGAAAAAGTCCAGAAATGATTGAAGCTACTGACTGAATGAAAGTAGCTGGCATCTCACTCTCTTTGAATCTTCTTTATCATGCTAAGAGGAGCAGGAAAAAGCAAAAAATTTCAGACTTGCACCTTGCAATGCGGAGAAATTACTGTTTGTGCATTTACAATATTCATTGATTTTTGCCATTGAAAAACATCATGTTATTCATATACCAGAAATGTTTGAAGCTACTGACTGAATGAAAGGAGCTGGCATCTCACTCTCTTTGAATCTTCTTTATCATGCTAAGAGGAGCAGGAAAAAGCAAAAAATTTCAGAATTGCACCTTGCAATGCGGAGAAATTACTGTTTGTGCATTTACAATATTCATTGATTTTTGCCATTGAAAAACATCATGTTATTCATATACCAGAAATGTTTGAAGCTACTGACTGAATGAAAGGAGCTGGCATCTCACTCTCTTTGAATCTTCTTTATCATGCTAAGAGGAGCAGGAAAAAGCAAAAAATTTCAGAATTGCACCTTGCAATGTGGAGAAATTACTGTTTGTGCATTTACAATATTCATTGATTTTTACCATTGAAAAACGTCCAGAAATGATTGAAGCTACTGACTGAATGAAAGTAGCTGGCATCTCACTCTCTTTGAATCTTCTTTATCATGCTAAGAGGAGCAGGAAAAAGCAAAAAATTTCAGACTTGCACCTTGCAATGCGGAGAAATTACTGTTTGTGCATTTACAATATTCATTGATTTTTGCCATTGAAAAACATCATGTTATTCATATACCAGAAATGTTTGAAGCTACTGACTGAATGAAAGGAGCTGGCATCTCACTCTCTTTGAATCTTCTTTATCATGCTAAGAGGAGCAGGAAAAAGCAAAAAATTTCAGAATTGCACCTTGCAATGCGGAGAAATTACTGTTTGTGCATTTACAATATTCATTGATTTTTGCCATTGAAAAACATCATGTTATTCATATACCAGAAATGATTGAAGCTACTGACTGAATGAAAGGAGCTGGCATCTCACTCTCTTTGAATCTTCTTTATCATGCTAAGAGGAGCAGGAAAAAGTAAAAAATTTCAGAATTGCACCTTGCAATGCGGAGAAATTACTGTTTGTGCATTTATAATATTCAATGATTTTTGCCATTGAAAAACGTCCAGAAATGATTGAAGCTACTGACTGAACGAAAGGAGCTGGCATCTCACTCTCTTTGAATCTTCTTTATCATGCTAAGAGGAGCAGGAAAAAGCAAAAAATTTCAGAATTGCACCTTGCAATGCGGAGAAATTACTGTTTGTGCATTTACAATATTCATTGATTTTTGCCATTGAAAAACATCCAGAAATGATTGAAGCTACTGACTGAATGAAAGGAGCTGGCATCTCACTCTCTTTGAATCTTCTTTATCATGCTAAGAGGAGCAGGAAAAAGCAAAAAATTTCAGAATTGCACCTTGCAATGCGGAGAAATTACTGTTTGTGCATTTACAATATTCATTGATTTTTGCCATTGAAAAACATCATGTTATTCATATACCAGAAATGCTTGAAGCTACTGACTGAATGAAAGGAGCTGACATCTCACTCTCTTTGAATCTTCTTTATCATGCTAAGAGGAGCAGGAAAAGCAAAAAATTTCAGAATTGCACCTTGCAATGCGGAGAAATTACTGTTTGTGCATTTACAATATTCATTGATTTTTGCCATTGAAAAACATGTTTTTCATATACCAGAAATGTTTGAAGCTACTGACTGAATGAAAGGAGCTGGCATCTCACTCTCTTTGAATCTTCTTTATCATGCTAGGATTAGCAGGAAAAAGCAAAAAATTTCAGAATTGCACCTTGCAATGTGGAGATATTACTGTTTGTGCATTTACAATATTCATTGATTTTTGCCATTGAAAAACATGTTTTTCATATACCAGAAATGTTTGAAGCTACTGACTGAATGAAAGGAGCTGGCATCTCACTCTCTTTGAATCTTCTTTATCATGCTAGGATTAACAGGAAAAAGCAAAAAATTTCAGAATTGCACCTTGCAATGTGGAGATATTACTGTTTGTGCATTTACAATATTCATTGATTTTTGCCATTGAAAAACATGTTTTTCATATACCAGAAATGTTTGAAGCTACTGACTGAATGAAAGGAGCTGGCATCTCACTCTCTTTGAATCTTCTTTATCATGCTAGGATTAGCAGGAAAAAGCAAAAAATTTCAGAATTGCACCTTGCAATGTGGAGATATTACTGTTTGTGCATTTACAATATTCATTGATTTTTGCCATTGAAAAACATGTTTTTCATATACCAGAAATGTTTGAAGCTACTGACTGAATGAAAGGAGCTGGCATCTCACTCTCTTTGAATCTTCTTTATCATGCTAGGATTAACAGGAAAAAGCTAAAAATTTCAGAATTGCACCGTGCAATGTGGAGATATTACTGTTTGTGCATTTACAATATTCATTGATTTTTGCCATTGAAAAACATGTTTTTCATATACCAGAAATGTTTGAAGCTACTGACTGAATGAAAGGAGCTGGCATCTCACTCTCTTTGAATCTTCTTTATCATGCTAGGATTAGCAGGAAAAAGCAAAAAATTTCAGAATTGCACCTTGCAATGTGGAGATATTACTGTTTGTGCATTTACAATATTCATTGATTTTTGCCATTGAAAAACATGTTTTTCATATACCAGAAATGTTTGAAGCTACTGACTGAATGAAAGGAGCTGGCATCTCACTCTCTTTGAATCTTCTTTATCATGCTAGGATTAACAGGAAAAAGCAAAAAATTTCAGAATTGCACCTTGCAATGTGGAGATATTACTGTTTGTGCATTTACAATATTCATTGATTTTTGCCATTGAAAAACATGTTTTTCATATACCAGAAATGTTTGAAGCTACTGACTGAATGAAAGGAGCTGGCATCTCACTCTCTTTGAATCTTCTTTATCATGCTAGGATTAACAGGAAAAAGCTAAAAATTTCAGAATTGCACCGTGCAATGTGGAGATATTACTGTTTGTGCATTTACAATATTCATTGATTTTTGCCATTGAAAAACATGTTTTTCATATACCAGAAATGTTTGAAGCTACTGACTGAATGAAAGGAGCTGGCATCTCACTCTCTTTGAATCTTCTTTATCATGCTAGGATTAACAGGAAAAAGCAAAAAATTTCAGAATTGCACCTTGCAATGCGGAGAAATTACTGTTTGTGCATTTATAATATTCAATGATTTTTGCCATTGAAAAACGTCCAGAAATGATTGAAGCTACTGACTGAACGAAAGGAGCTGGCATCTCACTCTCTTTGAATCTTCTTTATCATGCTAAGAGGAGCAGGAAAAAGCAAAAAATTTCAGAATTGCACCTTGCAATGCGGAGAAATTACTGTTTGTGCATTTACAATATTCATTGATTTTTGCCATTGAAAAACATCCAGAAATGATTGAAGCTACTGACTGAATGAAAGGAGCTGGCATCTCACTCTCTTTGAATCTTCTTTATCATGCTAAGAGGAGCAGGAAAAAGCAAAAAATTTCAGAATTGCAGCTTGCAATGCGGAGAAATTACTGTTTGTGCATTTACAATATTCATTGATTTTTGCCATTGAAAAACATCATGTTATTCATATACCAGAAATGTTTGAAGCTACTGACTGAATGAAAGGAGCTGACATCTCACTCTCTTTGAATCTTCTTTATCATGCTAAGAGGAGCAGGAAAAAGCAAAAAATTTCAGAATTGCACCTTGCAATGCGGAGAAATTACTGTTTGTGCATTTACAATATTCATTGATTTTTGCCATTGAAAAATGTCCAGAAATGATTGAAGCTACTGACTGAATGAAAGGAGCTGGCATCTCACTCTCTTTGAATCTTCTTTATCATGCTAAGAGGAGCAGGAAAAAGCAAAAAATTTCAGAATTGCACCTTGCAATGCGGAGAAATTACTGTTTGTGCATTTACAATATTCATTGATTTTTGCCATTGAAAAACATGTTATTCATATACCAGAAATGTTTGAAGCTACTGACTGAATGAAAGGAGCTGGCACCTCACTCTCTTTGAATCTTCTTTATCATGCTAAGAGGAGCGGGAAAAAGCAAAAAATTTCAGAATTGCACCTTGCAATGTGGAGAAATTACTGTTTGTGCATTTATAATATTCAATGATTTTTGCCATTGAAAAACGTCCAGAAATGATTGAAGCTACTGACTGAACGAAAGGAGCTGGCATCTCACTCTCTTTGAATCTTCTTTATCATGCTAAGAGGAGCAGGAAAAAGCAAAAAATTTCAGAATTGCACCTTGCAATGCGGAGAAATTACTGTTTGTGCATTTACAATATTCATTGATTTTTGCCATTGAAAAACATCATGTTATTCATATACCAGAAATGTTTGAAGCTACTGACTGAATGAAAGGAGCTGACATCTCACTCTCTTTGAATCTTCTTTATCATGCTAAGAGGAGCAGGAAAAAGCAAAAAATTTCAGAATTGCACCTTGCAATGCGGAGAAATTACTGTTTGTGCATTTACAATATTCATTGATTTTTACCATTGAAAAACGTCCAGAAATGATTGAAGCTACTGACTGAATGAAAGTAGCTGGCATCTCACTCTCTTTGAATCTTCTTTATCATGCTAAGAGGAGCAGGAAAAAGCAAAAAATTTCAGACTTGCACCTTGCAATGCGGAGAAATTACTGTTTGTGCATTTACAATATTCATTGATTTTTGCCATTGAAAAACATCATGTTATTCATATACCAGAAATGTTTGAAGCTACTGACTGAATGAAAGGAGCTGGCATCTCACTCTCTTTGAATCTTCTTTATCATGCTAAGAGGAGCAGGAAAAAGCAAAAAATTTCAGAATTGCACCTTGCAATGCGGAGAAATTACTGTTTGTGCATTTACAATATTCATTGATTTTTGCCATTGAAAAACATCCAGAAATGATTGAAGCTACTGACTGAATGAAAGGAGCTGGCATCTCACTCTCTTTGAATCTTCTTTATCATGCTAAGAGGAGCAGGAAAAAGCAAAAAATTTCAGAATTGCACCTTGCAATGCGGAGAAATTACTGTTTGTGCAGTTACAATATTCATTGATTTTTGCCATTGAAAAACATGTTATTCATATACCAGAAATGTTTGAAGCTACTGACTGAATGAAAGGAGCTGACATCACACTCTCTTTGAATCTTGTTTATCATGCTAAGAGGAGCAGGAAAAAGCAAAAAATTTCAGAATTGCACCTTGCAATGCGGAGAAATTACTGTTTGTGCATTTACAATATTCATTGATTTTTGCCATTGAAAAACATCCAGAAATGATTGAAGCTACTGACTGAATGAAAGGAGCTGGCATCTCACTCTCTTTGAATCTTCTTTATCATGCTAAGAGGAGCAGGAAAAAGCAAAAAATTTCAGAATTGCACCTTGCAATGCGGAGAAATTACTGTTTGTGCATTTACAATATTCATTGATTTTTGCCATTGAAAAACGTCCAGAAATGATTGAAGGTACTGACTGAATGAAAGGAGCTGGCATCTCACTCTCTTTGAATCTTCTTTATCATGCTAAGAGGAGCAGGAAAAAGCAAAAAATTTCAGAATTGCACCTTGCAATGCGGAGAAATTACTGTTTTGTGCATTTACAATATTCATTGGTTTTTGCCATTGAAAAACGTCCAGAAATGATTGAAGCTACTGACTGAATGAAAGGAGCTGGCATCTCACTCTCTTTGAATCTTCTTTATCATGCTAAGAGGAGCAGGAAAAAGCAAAAAATTTCAGAATTGCACCTTGCAATGCGGAGAAATTACAGTTTGTGCATTTACAATATTCATTGATTTTTGCCATTGAAAAACATCCAGAAATGATTGAAGCTACTGACTGAATGAAAGGAGCTGGCATCTCACTCTCTTTGAATCTTCTTTATCATGCTAAGAGGAGCAGGAAAAAGCAAAAAATTTCAGAATTGCACCTTGCAATGTGGAGAAATTACTGTTTGTGCATTTACAATATTCATTGATTTTTACCATTGAAAAACGTCCAGAAATGATTGAAGCTACTGACTGAATGAAAGTAGCTGGCATCTCACTCTCTTTGAATCTTCTTTATCATGCTAAGAGGAGCAGGAAAAAGCAAAAAATTTCAGACTTGCACCTTGCAATGCGGAGAAATTACTGTTTGTGCATTTACAATATTCATTGATTTTTGCCATTGAAAAACATCATGTTATTCATATACCAGAAATGTTTGAAGCTACTGACTGAATGAAAGGAGCTGGCATCTCACTCTCTTTGAATCTTCTTTATCATGCTAAGAGGAGCAGGAAAAAGCAAAAAATTTCAGAATTGCACCTTGCAATGCGGAGAAATTACTGTTTGTGCATTTACAATATTCATTGATTTTTGCCATTGAAAAACATCATGTTATTCATATACCAGAAATGTTTGAAGCTACTGACTGAATGAAAGGAGCTGGCATCTCACTCTCTTTGAATCTTCTTTATCATGCTAAGAGGAGCAGGAAAAAGCAAAAAATTTCAGAATTGCACCTTGCAATGTGGAGAAATTACTGTTTGTGCATTTACAATATTCATTGATTTTTACCATTGAAAAACGTCCAGAAATGATTGAAGCTACTGACTGAATGAAAGTAGCTGGCATCTCACTCTCTTTGAATCTTCTTTATCATGCTAAGAGGAGCAGGAAAAAGCAAAAAATTTCAGACTTGCACCTTGCAATGCGGAGAAATTACTGTTTGTGCATTTACAATATTCATTGATTTTTGCCATTGAAAAACATCATGTTATTCATATACCAGAAATGTTTGAAGCTACTGACTGAATGAAAGGAGCTGGCATCTCACTCTCTTTGAATCTTCTTTATCATGCTAAGAGGAGCAGGAAAAAGCAAAAAATTTCAGAATTGCACCTTGCAATGCGGAGAAATTACTGTTTGTGCATTTACAATATTCATTGATTTTTGCCATTGAAAAACATCATGTTATTCATATACCAGAAATGATTGAAGCTACTGACTGAATGAAAGGAGCTGGCATCTCACTCTCTTTGAATCTTCTTTATCATGCTAAGAGGAGCAGGAAAAAGTAAAAAATTTCAGAATTGCACCTTGCAATGCGGAGAAATTACTGTTTGTGCATTTATAATATTCAATGATTTTTGCCATTGAAAAACGTCCAGAAATGATTGAAGCTACTGACTGAACGAAAGGAGCTGGCATCTCACTCTCTTTGAATCTTCTTTATCATGCTAAGAGGAGCAGGAAAAAGCAAAAAATTTCAGAATTGCACCTTGCAATGCGGAGAAATTACTGTTTGTGCATTTACAATATTCATTGATTTTTGCCATTGAAAAACATCCAGAAATGATTGAAGCTACTGACTGAATGAAAGGAGCTGGCATCTCACTCTCTTTGAATCTTCTTTATCATGCTAAGAGCAGCAGGAAAAAGCAAAAAATTTCAGAATTGCACCTTGCAATGCGGAGAAATTACTGTTTGTGCATTTACAATATTCATTGATTTTTGCCATTGAAAAACATCATGTTATTCATATACCAGAAATGCTTGAAGCTACTGACTGAATGAAAGGAGCTGACATCTCACTCTCTTTGAATCTTCTTTATCATGCTAAGAGGAGCAGGAAAAAGCAAAAAATTTCAGAATTGCACCTTGCAATGCGGAGAAATTACTGTTTGTGCATTTACAATATTCATTGATTTTTGCCATTGAAAAACATCCAGAAATGATTGAAGCTACTGACTGAATGAAAGGAGCTGGCATCTCACTCTCTTTGAATCTTCTTTATCATGCTAAGAGGAGCAGGAAAAAGCAAAAAATTTCAGAATTGCACCTTGCAATGCGGAGAAATTACTGTTTGTGCATTTACAATATTCATTGATTTTTGCCATTGAAAAACATCATGTTATTCATATACCAGAAATGTTTGAAGCTACTGACTGAATGAAAGGAGCTGACATCACACTCTCTTTGAATCTTGTTTATCATGCTAAGAGGAGCAGGAAAAAGCAAAAAATTTCAGAATTGCACCTTGCAATGCGGAGAAATTACTGTTTGTGCATTTACAATATTCATTGATTTTTGCCATTGAAAAACATCCAGAAATGATTGAAGCTACTGACTGAATGAAAGGAGCTGGCATCTCACTCTCTTTGAATCTTCTTTATCATGCTAAGAGGAGCAGGAAAAAGCAAAAAATTTCAGAATTGCACCTTGCAATGCGGAGAAATTACTGTTTGTGCATTTACAATATTCATTGATTTTTGCCATTGAAAAACGTCCAGAAATGATTGAAGGTACTGACTGAATGAAAGGAGCTGGCATCTCACTCTCTTTGAATCTTCTTTATCATGCTAAGAGGAGCAGGAAAAAGCAAAAAATTTCAGAATTGCACCTTGCAATGCGGAGAAATTACTGTTTTGTGCATTTACAATATTCATTGGTTTTTGCCATTGAAAAACGTCCAGAAATGATTGACGCTACTGACTGAATGAAAGGAGCTGGCATCTCACTCTCTTTGAATCTTCTTTATCATGCTAAGAGGAGCAGGAAAAAGCAAAAAATTTCAGAATTGCACCTTGCAATGCGGAGAAATTACAGTTTGTGCATTTACAATATTCATTGATTTTTGCCATTGAAAAACATCCAGAAATGATTGAAGCTACTGACTGAATGAAAGGAGCTGGCATCTCACTCTCTTTGAATCTTCTTTATCATGCTAAGAGGAGCAGGAAAAAGCAAAAAATTTCAGAATTGCACCTTGCAATGCGGAGAAATTACTGTTTGTGCATTTACAATATTCATTGATTTTTGCCATTGAAAAACATCATGTTATTCATATACCAGAAATGTTTGAAGCTACTGACTGAATGAAAGGAGCTGACATCACACTCTCTTTGAATCTTGTTTATCATGCTAAGAGGAGCAGGAAAAAGCAAAAAATTTCAGAATTGCACCTTGCAATGCGGAGAAATTACTGTTTGTGCATTTACAATATTCATTGATTTTTGCCATTGAAAAACATCCAGAAATGATTGAAGCTACTGACTGAATGAAAGGAGCTGGCATCTCACTCTCTTTGAATCTTCTTTATCATGCTAAGAGGAGCAGGAAAAAGCAAAAAATTTCAGAATTGCACCTTGCAATGCGGAGAAATTACTGTTTGTGCATTTACAATATTCATTGATTTTTGCCATTGAAAAACGTCCAGAAATGATTGAAGGTACTGACTGAATGAAAGGAGCTGGCATCTCACTCTCTTTGAATCTTCTTTATCATGCTAAGAGGAGCAGGAAAAAGCAAAAAATTTCAGAATTGCACCTTGCAATGCGGAGAAATTACTGTTTTGTGCATTTACAATATTCATTGGTTTTTGCCATTGAAAAACGTCCAGAAATGATTGACGCTACTGACTGAATGAAAGGAGCTGGCATCTCACTCTCTTTGAATCTTCTTTATCATGCTAAGAGGAGCAGGAAAAAGCAAAAAATTTCAGAATTGCACCTTGCAATGCGGAGAAATTACAGTTTGTGCATTTACAATATTCATTGATTTTTGCCATTGAAAAACATCCAGAAATGATTGAAGCTACTGACTGAATGAAAGGAGCTGGCATCTCACTCTCTTTGAATCTTCTTTATCATGCTAAGAGGAGCAGGAAAAAGCAAAAAATTTCAGAATTGCACCTTGCAATGTGGAGAAATTACTGTTTGTGCATTTACAATATTCATTGATTTTTACCATTGAAAAACGTCCAGAAATGATTGAAGCTACTGACTGAATGAAAGTAGCTGGCATCTCACTCTCTTTGAATCTTCTTTATCATGCTAAGAGGAGCAGGAAAAAGCAAAAAATTTCAGACTTGCACCTTGCAATGCGGAGAAATTACTGTTTGTGCATTTACAATATTCATTGATTTTTGCCATTGAAAAACATCATGTTATTCATATACCAGAAATGTTTGAAGCTACTGACTGAATGAAAGGAGCTGGCATCTCACTCTCTTTGAATCTTCTTTATCATGCTAAGAGGAGCAGGAAAAAGCAAAAAATTTCAGAATTGCACCTTGCAATGCGGAGAAATTACTGTTTGTGCATTTACAATATTCATTGATTTTTGCCATTGAAAAACATCATGTTATTCATATACCAGAAATGTTTGAAGCTACTGACTGAATGAAAGGAGCTGGCATCTCACTCTCTTTGAATCTTCTTTATCATGCTAAGAGGAGCAGGAAAAAGCAAAAAATTTCAGAATTGCACCTTGCAATGTGGAGAAATTACTGTTTGTGCATTTACAATATTCATTGATTTTTACCATTGAAAAACGTCCAGAAATGATTGAAGCTACTGACTGAATGAAAGTAGCTGGCATCTCACTCTCTTTGAATCTTCTTTATCATGCTAAGAGGAGCAGGAAAAAGCAAAAAATTTCAGACTTGCACCTTGCAATGCGGAGAAATTACTGTTTGTGCATTTACAATATTCATTGATTTTTGCCATTGAAAAACATCATGTTATTCATATACCAGAAATGTTTGAAGCTACTGACTGAATGAAAGGAGCTGGCATCTCACTCTCTTTGAATCTTCTTTATCATGCTAAGAGGAGCAGGAAAAAGCAAAAAATTTCAGAATTGCACCTTGCAATGCGGAGAAATTACTGTTTGTGCATTTACAATATTCATTGATTTTTGCCATTGAAAAACATCATGTTATTCATATACCAGAAATGATTGAAGCTACTGACTGAATGAAAGGAGCTGGCATCTCACTCTCTTTGAATCTTCTTTATCATGCTAAGAGGAGCAGGAAAAAGTAAAAAATTTCAGAATTGCACCTTGCAATGCGGAGAAATTACTGTTTGTGCATTTATAATATTCAATG
Organism: Phyllobates terribilis; assembly: GCF_046119375.1. Taxonomy (NCBI): domain Eukaryota; kingdom Metazoa; phylum Chordata; class Amphibia; order Anura; family Dendrobatidae; genus Phyllobates; species Phyllobates terribilis. The sequence continues at coordinate 16,795 of NW_027366231.1, forward strand.
ATTTTTGCCATTGAAAAACGTCCAGAAATGATTGAAGCTACTGACTGAACGAAAGGAGCTGGCATCTCACTCTCTTTGAATCTTCTTTATCATGCTAAGAGGAGCAGGAAAAAGCAAAAAATTTCAGAATTGCACCTTGCAATGCGGAGAAATTACTGTTTGTGCATTTACAATATTCATTGATTTTTGCCATTGAAAAACATCCAGAAATGATTGAAGCTACTGACTGAATGAAAGGAGCTGGCATCTCACTCTCTTTGAATCTTCTTTATCATGCTAAGAGGAGCAGGAAAAAGCAAAAAATTTCAGAATTGCACCTTGCAATGCGGAGAAATTACTGTTTGTGCATTTACAATATTCATTGATTTTTGCCATTGAAAAACATCATGTTATTCATATACCAGAAATGCTTGAAGCTACTGACTGAATGAAAGGAGCTGACATCTCACTCTCTTTGAATCTTCTTTATCATGCTAAGAGGAGCAGGAAAAAGCAAAAAATTTCAGAATTGCACCTTGCAATGCGGAGAAATTACTGTTTGTGCATTTACAATATTCATTGATTTTTGCCATTGAAAAACGTCCAGAAATGATTGAAGGTACTGACTGAATGAAAGGAGCTGGCATCTCACTCTCTTTGAATCTTCTTTATCATGCTAAGAGGAGCAGGAAAAAGCAAAAAATTTCAGAATTGCACCTTGCAATGCGGAGAAATTACTGTTTTGTGCATTTACAATATTCATTGGTTTTTGCCATTGAAAAACGTCCAGAAATGATTGACGCTACTGACTGAATGAAAGGAGCTGGCATCTCACTCTCTTTGAATCTTCTTTATCATGCTAAGAGGAGCAGGAAAAAGCAAAAAATTTCAGAATTGCACCTTGCAATGCGGAGAAATTACAGTTTGTGCATTTACAATATTCATTGATTTTTGCCATTGAAAAACATCCAGAAATGATTGAAGCTACTGACTGAATGAAAGGAGCTGGCATCTCACTCTCTTTGAATCTTCTTTATCATGCTAAGAGGAGCAGGAAAAAGCAAAAAATTTCAGAATTGCACCTTGCAATGTGGAGAAATTACTGTTTGTGCATTTACAATATTCATTGATTTTTACCATTGAAAAACGTCCAGAAATGATTGAAGCTACTGACTGAATGAAAGTAGCTGGCATCTCACTCTCTTTGAATCTTCTTTATCATGCTAAGAGGAGCAGGAAAAAGCAAAAAATTTCAGACTTGCACCTTGCAATGCGGAGAAATTACTGTTTGTGCATTTACAATATTCATTGATTTTTGCCATTGAAAAACATCATGTTATTCATATACCAGAAATGTTTGAAGCTACTGACTGAATGAAAGGAGCTGGCATCTCACTCTCTTTGAATCTTCTTTATCATGCTAAGAGGAGCAGGAAAAAGCAAAAAATTTCAGAATTGCACCTTGCAATGCGGAGAAATTACTGTTTGTGCATTTACAATATTCATTGATTTTTGCCATTGAAAAACATCATGTTATTCATATACCAGAAATGTTTGAAGCTACTGACTGAATGAAAGGAGCTGGCATCTCACTCTCTTTGAATCTTCTTTATCATGCTAAGAGGAGCAGGATAAAGCAAAAAATTTCAGAATTGCACCTTGCAATGTGGAGAAATTACTGTTTGTGCATTTACAATATTCATTGATTTTTACCATTGAAAAACGTCCAGAAATGATTGAAGCTACTGACTGAATGAAAGTAGCTGGCATCTCACTCTCTTTGAATCTTCTTTATCATGCTAAGAGGAGCAGGAAAAAGCAAAAAATTTCAGACTTGCACCTTGCAATGCGGAGAAATTACTGTTTGTGCATTTACAATATTCATTGATTTTTGCCATTGAAAAACATCATGTTATTCATATACCAGAAATGTTTGAAGCTACTGACTGAATGAAAGGAGCTGGCATCTCACTCTCTTTGAATCTTCTTTATCATGCTAAGAGGAGCAGGAAAAAGCAAAAAATTTCAGAATTGCACCTTGCAATGCGGAGAAATTACTGTTTGTGCATTTACAATATTCATTGATTTTTGCCATTGAAAAACATCATGTTATTCATATACCAGAAATGATTGAAGCTACTGACTGAATGAAAGGAGCTGGCATCTCACTCTCTTTGAATCTTCTTTATCATGCTAAGAGGAGCAGGAAAAAGTAAAAAATTTCAGAATTGCACCTTGCAATGCGGAGAAATTACTGTTTGTGCATTTATAATATTCAATGATTTTTGCCATTGAAAAACGTCCAGAAATGATTGAAGCTACTGACTGAACGAAAGGAGCTGGCATCTCACTCTCTTTGAATCTTCTTTATCATGCTAAGAGGAGCAGGAAAAAGCAAAAAATTTCAGAATTGCACCTTGCAATGCGGAGAAATTACTGTTTGTGCATTTACAATATTCATTGATTTTTGCCATTGAAAAACATCCAGAAATGATTGAAGCTACTGACTGAATGAAAGGAGCTGGCATCTCACTCTCTTTGAATCTTCTTTATCATGCTAAGAGGAGCAGGAAAAAGCAAAAAATTTCAGAATTGCACCTTGCAATGCGGAGAAATTACTGTTTGTGCATTTACAATATTCATTGATTTTTGCCATTGAAAAACATCATGTTATTCATATACCAGAAATGCTTGAAGCTACTGACTGAATGAAAGGAGCTGACATCTCACTCTCTTTGAATCTTCTTTATCATGCTAAGAGGAGCAGGAAAAAGCAAAAAATTTCAGAATTGCACCTTGCAATGCGGAGAAATTACTGTTTGTGCATTTACAATATTCATTGATTTTTGCCATTGAAAAACATGTTTTTCATATACCAGAAATGTTTGAAGCTACTGACTGAATGAAAGGAGCTGGCATCTCACTCTCTTTGAATCTTCTTTATCATGCTAGGATTAGCAGGAAAAAGCAAAAAATTTCAGAATTGCACCTTGCAATGTGGAGATATTACTGTTTGTGCATTTACAATATTCATTGATTTTTGCCATTGAAAAACATGTTTTTCATATACCAGAAATGTTTGAAGCTACTGACTGAATGAAAGGAGCTGGCATCTCACTCTCTTTGAATCTTCTTTATCATGCTAGGATTAACAGGAAAAAGCAAAAAATTTCAGAATTGCACCTTGCAATGTGGAGATATTACTGTTTGTGCATTTACAATATTCATTGATTTTTGCCATTGAAAAACATGTTTTTCATATACCAGAAATGTTTGAAGCTACTGACTGAATGAAAGGAGCTGGCATCTCACTCTCTTTGAATCTTCTTTATCATGCTAGGATTAGCAGGAAAAAGCAAAAAATTTCAGAATTGCACCTTGCAATGTGGAGATATTACTGTTTGTGCATTTACAATATTCATTGATTTTTGCCATTGAAAAACATGTTTTTCATATACCAGAAATGTTTGAAGCTACTGACTGAATGAAAGGAGCTGGCATCTCACTCTCTTTGAATCTTCTTTATCATGCTAGGATTAACAGGAAAAAGCTAAAAATTTCAGAATTGCACCGTGCAATGTGGAGATATTACTGTTTGTGCATTTACAATATTCATTGATTTTTGCCATTGAAAAACATGTTTTTCATATACCAGAAATGTTTGAAGCTACTGACTGAATGAAAGGAGCTGGCATCTCACTCTCTTTGAATCTTCTTTATCATGCTAGGATTAGCAGGAAAAAGCAAAAAATTTCAGAATTGCACCTTGCAATGTGGAGATATTACTGTTTGTGCATTTACAATATTCATTGATTTTTGCCATTGAAAAACATGTTTTTCATATACCAGAAATGTTTGAAGCTACTGACTGAATGAAAGGAGCTGGCATCTCACTCTCTTTGAATCTTCTTTATCATGCTAGGATTAACAGGAAAAAGCAAAAAATTTCAGAATTGCACCTTGCAATGTGGAGATATTACTGTTTGTGCATTTACAATATTCATTGATTTTTGCCATTGAAAAACATGTTTTTCATATACCAGAAATGTTTGAAGCTACTGACTGAATGAAAGGAGCTGGCATCTCACTCTCTTTGAATCTTCTTTATCATGCTAGGATTAACAGGAAAAAGCTAAAAATTTCAGAATTGCACCGTGCAATGTGGAGATATTACTGTTTGTGCATTTACAATATTCATTGATTTTTGCCATTGAAAAACATGTTTTTCATATACCAGAAATGTTTGAAGCTACTGACTGAATGAAAGGAGCTGGCATCTCACTCTCTTTGAATCTTCTTTATCATGCTAGGATTAACAGGAAAAAGCAAAAAATTTCAGAATTGCACCTTGCAATGCGGAGAAATTACTGTTTGTGCATTTATAATATTCAATGATTTTTGCCATTGAAAAACGTCCAGAAATGATTGAAGCTACTGACTGAACGAAAGGAGCTGGCATCTCACTCTCTTTGAATCTTCTTTATCATGCTAAGAGGAGCAGGAAAAAGCAAAAAATTTCAGAATTGCACCTTGCAATGCGGAGAAATTACTGTTTGTGCATTTACAATATTCATTGATTTTTGCCATTGAAAAACATCCAGAAATGATTGAAGCTACTGACTGAATGAAAGGAGCTGGCATCTCACTCTCTTTGAATCTTCTTTATCATGCTAAGAGGAGCAGGAAAAAGCAAAAAATTTCAGAATTGCAGCTTGCAATGCGGAGAAATTACTGTTTGTGCATTTACAATATTCATTGATTTTTGCCATTGAAAAACATCATGTTATTCATATACCAGAAATGTTTGAAGCTACTGACTGAATGAAAGGAGCTGACATCTCACTCTCTTTGAATCTTCTTTATCATGCTAAGAGGAGCAGGAAAAAGCAAAAAATTTCAGAATTGCACCTTGCAATGCGGAGAAATTACTGTTTGTGCATTTACAATATTCATTGATTTTTGCCATTGAAAAATGTCCAGAAATGATTGAAGCTACTGACTGAATGAAAGGAGCTGGCATCTCACTCTCTTTGAATCTTCTTTATCATGCTAAGAGGAGCAGGAAAAAGCAAAAAATTTCAGAATTGCACCTTGCAATGCGGAGAAATTACTGTTTGTGCATTTACAATATTCATTGATTTTTGCCATTGAAAAACATGTTATTCATATACCAGAAATGTTTGAAGCTACTGACTGAATGAAAGGAGCTGGCACCTCACTCTCTTTGAATCTTCTTTATCATGCTAAGAGGAGCGGGAAAAAGCAAAAAATTTCAGAATTGCACCTTGCAATGTGGAGAAATTACTGTTTGTGCATTTATAATATTCAATGATTTTTGCCATTGAAAAACGTCCAGAAATGATTGAAGCTACTGACTGAACGAAAGGAGCTGGCATCTCACTCTCTTTGAATCTTCTTTATCATGCTAAGAGGAGCAGGAAAAAGCAAAAAATTTCAGAATTGCACCTTGCAATGCGGAGAAATTACTGTTTGTGCATTTACAATATTCATTGATTTTTGCCATTGAAAAACATCATGTTATTCATATACCAGAAATGTTTGAAGCTACTGACTGAATGAAAGGAGCTGACATCTCACTCTCTTTGAATCTTCTTTATCATGCTAAGAGGAGCAGGAAAAAGCAAAAAATTTCAGAATTGCACCTTGCAATGCGGAGAAATTACTGTTTGTGCATTTACAATATTCATTGATTTTTACCATTGAAAAACGTCCAGAAATGATTGAAGCTACTGACTGAATGAAAGTAGCTGGCATCTCACTCTCTTTGAATCTTCTTTATCATGCTAAGAGGAGCAGGAAAAAGCAAAAAATTTCAGACTTGCACCTTGCAATGCGGAGAAATTACTGTTTGTGCATTTACAATATTCATTGATTTTTGCCATTGAAAAACATCATGTTATTCATATACCAGAAATGTTTGAAGCTACTGACTGAATGAAAGGAGCTGGCATCTCACTCTCTTTGAATCTTCTTTATCATGCTAAGAGGAGCAGGAAAAAGCAAAAAATTTCAGAATTGCACCTTGCAATGCGGAGAAATTACTGTTTGTGCATTTACAATATTCATTGATTTTTGCCATTGAAAAACATCCAGAAATGATTGAAGCTACTGACTGAATGAAAGGAGCTGGCATCTCACTCTCTTTGAATCTTCTTTATCATGCTAAGAGGAGCAGGAAAAAGCAAAAAATTTCAGAATTGCACCTTGCAATGCGGAGAAATTACTGTTTGTGCATTTACAATATTCATTGATTTTTGCCATTGAAAAACATCATGTTATTCATATACCAGAAATGTTTGAAGCTACTGACTGAATGAAAGGAGCTGACATCACACTCTCTTTGAATCTTGTTTATCATGCTAAGAGGAGCAGGAAAAAGCAAAAAATTTCAGAATTGCACCTTGCAATGCGGAGAAATTACTGTTTGTGCATTTACAATATTCATTGATTTTTGCCATTGAAAAACATCCAGAAATGATTGAAGCTACTGACTGAATGAAAGGAGCTGGCATCTCACTCTCTTTGAATCTTCTTTATCATGCTAAGAGGAGCAGGAAAAAGCAAAAAATTTCAGAATTGCACCTTGCAATGCGGAGAAATTACTGTTTGTGCATTTACAATATTCATTGATTTTTGCCATTGAAAAACGTCCAGAAATGATTGAAGGTACTGACTGAATGAAAGGAGCTGGCATCTCACTCTCTTTGAATCTTCTTTATCATGCTAAGAGGAGCAGGAAAAAGCAAAAAATTTCAGAATTGCACCTTGCAATGCGGAGAAATTACTGTTTTGTGCATTTACAATATTCATTGGTTTTTGCCATTGAAAAACGTCCAGAAATGATTGAAGCTACTGACTGAATGAAAGGAGCTGGCATCTCACTCTCTTTGAATCTTCTTTATCATGCTAAGAGGAGCAGGAAAAAGCAAAAAATTTCAGAATTGCACCTTGCAATGCGGAGAAATTACAGTTTGTGCATTTACAATATTCATTGATTTTTGCCATTGAAAAACATCCAGAAATGATTGAAGCTACTGACTGAATGAAAGGAGCTGGCATCTCACTCTCTTTGAATCTTCTTTATCATGCTAAGAGGAGCAGGAAAAAGCAAAAAATTTCAGAATTGCACCTTGCAATGTGGAGAAATTACTGTTTGTGCATTTACAATATTCATTGATTTTTACCATTGAAAAACGTCCAGAAATGATTGAAGCTACTGACTGAATGAAAGTAGCTGGCATCTCACTCTCTTTGAATCTTCTTTATCATGCTAAGAGGAGCAGGAAAAAGCAAAAAATTTCAGACTTGCACCTTGCAATGCGGAGAAATTACTGTTTGTGCATTTACAATATTCATTGATTTTTGCCATTGAAAAACATCATGTTATTCATATACCAGAAATGTTTGAAGCTACTGACTGAATGAAAGGAGCTGGCATCTCACTCTCTTTGAATCTTCTTTATCATGCTAAGAGGAGCAGGAAAAAGCAAAAAATTTCAGAATTGCACCTTGCAATGCGGAGAAATTACTGTTTGTGCATTTACAATATTCATTGATTTTTGCCATTGAAAAACATCATGTTATTCATATACCAGAAATGTTTGAAGCTACTGACTGAATGAAAGGAGCTGGCATCTCACTCTCTTTGAATCTTCTTTATCATGCTAAGAGGAGCAGGAAAAAGCAAAAAATTTCAGAATTGCACCTTGCAATGTGGAGAAATTACTGTTTGTGCATTTACAATATTCATTGATTTTTACCATTGAAAAACGTCCAGAAATGATTGAAGCTACTGACTGAATGAAAGTAGCTGGCATCTCACTCTCTTTGAATCTTCTTTATCATGCTAAGAGGAGCAGGAAAAAGCAAAAAATTTCAGACTTGCACCTTGCAATGCGGAGAAATTACTGTTTGTGCATTTACAATATTCATTGATTTTTGCCATTGAAAAACATCATGTTATTCATATACCAGAAATGTTTGAAGCTACTGACTGAATGAAAGGAGCTGGCATCTCACTCTCTTTGAATCTTCTTTATCATGCTAAGAGGAGCAGGAAAAAGCAAAAAATTTCAGAATTGCACCTTGCAATGCGGAGAAATTACTGTTTGTGCATTTACAATATTCATTGATTTTTGCCATTGAAAAACATCCAGAAATGATTGAAGCTACTGACTGAATGAAAGGAGCTGGCATCTCACTCTCTTTGAATCTTCTTTATCATGCTAAGAGGAGCAGGAAAAAGCAAAAAATTTCAGAATTGCACCTTGCAATGCGGAGAAATTACTGTTTGTGCATTTACAATATTCATTGATTTTTGCCATTGAAAAACATCATGTTATTCATATACCAGAAATGTTTGAAGCTACTGACTGAATGAAAGGAGCTGACATCACACTCTCTTTGAATCTTGTTTATCATGCTAAGAGGAGCAGGAAAAAGCAAAAAATTTCAGAATTGCACCTTGCAATGCGGAGAAATTACTGTTTGTGCATTTACAATATTCATTGATTTTTGCCATTGAAAAACATCCAGAAATGATTGAAGCTACTGACTGAATGAAAGGAGCTGGCATCTCACTCTCTTTGAATCTTCTTTATCATGCTAAGAGGAGCAGGAAAAAGCAAAAAATTTCAGAATTGCACCTTGCAATGCGGAGAAATTACTGTTTGTGCATTTACAATATTCATTGATTTTTGCCATTGAAAAACGTCCAGAAATGATTGAAGGTACTGACTGAAAGAAAGGAGCTGGCATCTCACTCTCTTTGAATCTTCTTTATCATGCTAAGAGGAGCAGGAAAAAGCAAAAAATTTCAGAATTGCACCTTGCAATGCGGAGAAATTACAGTTTGTGCATTTACAATATTCATAGATTTTTGCCATTGAAAAACATCCAGAAATGATTGAAGCTACTGACTGAATGAAAGGAGCTGGCATCTCACTCTCTTTGAATCTTCTTTATCATGCTAAGAGGAGCAGGAAAAAGCAAAAAATTTCAGAATTGCACCTTGCAATGTGGAGAAATTACTGTTTGTGCATTTACAATATTCATTGATTTTTACCATTGAAAAACGTCCAGAAATGATTGAAGCTACTGACTGAACGAAAGTAGCTGGCATCTCACTCTCTTTGAATCTTCTTTATCATGCTAAGAGGAGCAGGAAAAAGCAAAAAATTTCAGACTTGCACCTTGCAATGCGGAGAAATTACTGTTTGTGCATTTACAATATTCATTGATTTTTGCCATTGAAAAACATCATGTTATTCATATACCAGAAATGTTTGAAGCTACTGACTGAATGAAAGGAGCTGGCATCTCACTCTCTTTGAATCTTCTTTATCATGCTAAGAGGAGCAGGAAAAAGCAAAAAATTTCAGAATTGCACCTTGCAATGCGGAGAAATTACTGTTTGTGCATTTACAATATTCATTGATTTTTGCCATTGAAAAACATCATGTTATTCATATACCAGAAATGTTTGAAGCTACTGACTGAATGAAAGGAGCTGGCATCTCACTCTCTTTGAATCTTCTTTATCATGCTAAGAGGAGCAGGAAAAAGCAAAAAATTTCAGAATTGCACCTTGCAATGTGGAGAAATTACTGTTTGTGCATTTACAATATTCATTGATTTTTACCATTGAAAAACGTCCAGAAATGATTGAAGCTACTGACTGAATGAAAGTAGCTGGCATCTCACTCTCTTTGAATCTTCTTTATCATGCTAAGAGGAGCAGGAAAAAGCAAAAAATTTCAGACTTGCACCTTGCAATGCGGAGAAATTACTGTTTGTGCATTTACAATATTCATTGATTTTTGCCATTGAAAAACATCATGTTATTCATATACCAGAAATGTTTGAAGCTACTGACTGAATGAAAGGAGCTGGCATCTCACTCTCTTTGAATCTTCTTTATCATGCTAAGAGGAGCAGGAAAAAGCAAAAAATTTCAGAATTGCACCTTGCAATGCGGAGAAATTACTGTTTGTGCATTTACAATATTCATTGATTTTTGCCATTGAAAAACATCATGTTATTCATATACCAGAAATGATTGAAGCTACTGACTGAATGAAAGGAGCTGGCATCTCACTCTCTTTGAATCTTCTTTATCATGCTAAGAGGAGCAGGAAAAAGTAAAAAATTTCAGAATTGCACCTTGCAATGCGGAGAAATTACTGTTTGTGCATTTATAATATTCAATGATTTTTGCCATTGAAAAACGTCCAGAAATGATTGAAGCTACTGACTGAACGAAAGGAGCTGGCATCTCACTCTCTTTGAATCTTCTTTATCATGCTAAGAGGAGCAGGAAAAAGCAAAAAATTTCAGAATTGCACCTTGCAATGCGGAGAAATTACTGTTTGTGCATTTACAATATTCATTGATTTTTGCCATTGAAAAACATCCAGAAATGATTGAAGCTACTGACTGAATGAAAGGAGCTGGCATCTCACTCTCTTTGAATCTTCTTTATCATGCTAAGAGGAGCAGGAAAAAGCAAAAAATTTCAGAATTGCACCTTGCAATGCGGAGAAATTACTGTTTGTGCATTTACAATATTCATTGATTTTTGCCATTGAAAAACATCATGTTATTCATATACCAGAAATGCTTGAAGCTACTGACTGAATGAAAGGAGCTGACATCTCACTCTCTTTGAATCTTCTTTATCATGCTAAGAGGAGCAGGAAAAAGCAAAAAATTTCAGAATTGCACCTTGCAATGCGGAGAAATTACTGTTTGTGCATTTACAATATTCATTGATTTTTGCCATTGAAAAACATCCAGAAATGATTGAAGCTACTGACTGAATGAAAGGAGCTGGCATCTCACTCTCTTTGAATCTTCTTTATCATGCTAAGAGGAGCAGGAAAAAGCAAAAAATTTCAGAATTGCACCTTGCAATGCGGAGAAATTACTGTTTGTGCATTTACAATATTCATTGATTTTTGCCATTGAAAAACATCATGTTATTCATATACCAGAAATGTTTGAAGCTACTGACTGAATGAAAGGAGCTGACATCACACTCTCTTTGAATCTTGTTTATCATGCTAAGAGGAGCAGGAAAAAGCAAAAAATTTCAGAATTGCACCTTGCAATGCGGAGAAATTACTGTTTGTGCATTTACAATATTCATTGATTTTTGCCATTGAAAAACATCCAGAAATGATTGAAGCTACTGACTGAATGAAAGGAGCTGGCATCTCACTCTCTTTGAATCTTCTTTATCATGCTAAGAGGAGCAGGAAAAAGCAAAAAATTTCAGAATTGCACCTTGCAATGCGGAGAAATTACTGTTTGTGCATTTACAATATTCATTGATTTTTGCCATTGAAAAACGTCCAGAAATGATTGAAGGTACTGACTGAATGAAAGGAGCTGGCATCTCACTCTCTTTGAATCTTCTTTATCATGCTAAGAGGAGCAGGAAAAAGCAAAAAATTTCAGAATTGCACCTTGCAATGCGGAGAAATTACTGTTTTGTGCATTTACAATATTCATTGGTTTTTGCCATTGAAAAACGTCCAGAAATGATTGAAGCTACTGACTGAATGAAAGGAGCTGGCATCTCACTCTCTTTGAATCTTCTTTATCATGCTAAGAGGAGCAGGAAAAAGCAAAAAATTTCAGAATTGCACCTTGCAATGCGGAGAAATTACAGTTTGTGCATTTACAATATTCATTGATTTTTGCCATTGAAAAACATCCAGAAATGATTGAAGCTACTGACTGAATGAAAGGAGCTGGCATCTCACTCTCTTTGAATCTTCTTTATCATGCTAAGAGGAGCAGGAAAAAGCAAAAAATTTCAGAATTGCACCTTGCAATGTGGAGAAATTACTGTTTGTGCATTTACAATATTCATTGATTTTTACCATTGAAAAACGTCCAGAAATGATTGAAGCTACTGACTGAATGAAAGTAGCTGGCATCTCACTCTCTTTGAATCTTCTTTATCATGCTAAGAGGAGCAGGAAAAAGCAAAAAATTTCAGACTTGCACCTTGCAATGCGGAGAAATTACTGTTTGTGCATTTACAATATTCATTGATTTTTGCCATTGAAAAACATCATGTTATTCATATACCAGAAATGTTTGAAGCTACTGACTGAATGAAAGGAGCTGGCATCTCACTCTCTTTGAATCTTCTTTATCATGCTAAGAGGAGCAGGAAAAAGCAAAAAATTTCAGAATTGCACCTTGCAATGCGGAGAAATTACTGTTTGTGCATTTACAATATTCATTGATTTTTGCCATTGAAAAACATCATGTTATTCATATACCAGAAATGTTTGAAGCTACTGACTGAATGAAAGGAGCTGGCATCTCACTCTCTTTGAATCTTCTTTATCATGCTAAGAGGAGCAGGAAAAAGCAAAAAATTTCAGAATTGCACCTTGCAATGTGGAGAAATTACTGTTTGTGCATTTACAATATTCATTGATTTTTACCATTGAAAAACGTCCAGAAATGATTGAAGCTACTGACTGAATGAAAGTAGCTGGCATCTCACTCTCTTTGAATCTTCTTTATCATGCTAAGAGGAGCAGGAAAAAGCAAAAAATTTCAGACTTGCACCTTGCAATGCGGAGAAATTACTGTTTGTGCATTTACAATATTCATTGATTTTTGCCATTGAAAAACATCATGTTATTCATATACCAGAAATGTTTGAAGCTACTGACTGAATGAAAGGAGCTGGCATCTCACTCTCTTTGAATCTTCTTTATCATGCTAAGAGGAGCAGGAAAAAGCAAAAAATTTCAGAATTGCACCTTGCAATGCGGAGAAATTACTGTTTGTGCATTTACAATATTCATTGATTTTTGCCATTGAAAAACATCATGTTATTCATATACCAGAAATGATTGAAGCTACTGACTGAATGAAAGGAGCTGGCATCTCACTCTCTTTGAATCTTCTTTATCATGCTAAGAGGAGCAGGAAAAAGTAAAAAATTTCAGAATTGCACCTTGCAATGCGGAGAAATTACTGTTTGTGCATTTATAATATTCAATGATTTTTGCCATTGAAAAACGTCCAGAAATGATTGAAGCTACTGACTGAACGAAAGGAGCTGGCATCTCACTCTCTTTGAATCTTCTTTATCATGCTAAGAGGAGCAGGAAAAAGCAAAAAATTTCAGAATTGCATCTTGCAATGCGGAGAAATTACTGTTTGTGCATTTACAATATTCATTGATTTTTGCCATTGAAAAACATCCAGAAATGATTGAAGCTACTGACTGAATGAAAGGAGCTGGCATCTCACTCTCTTTGAATCTTCTTTATCATGCTAAGAGGAGCAGGAAAAAGCAAAAAATTTCAGAATTGCACCTTGCAATGCGGAGAAATTACTGTTTGTGCATTTACAATATTCATTGATTTTTGCCATTGAAAAACATCATGTTATTCATATACCAGAAATGCTTGAAGCTACTGACTGAATGAAAGGAGCTGACATCTCACTCTCTTTGAATCTTCTTTATCATGCTAAGAGGAGCAGGAAAAAGCAAAAAATTTCAGAATTGCACCTTGCAATACGGAGAAATTACTGTTTGTGCATTTACAATATTCATTGATTTTTGCCATTGAAAAACATGTTTTTCATATACCAGAAATGTTTGAAGCTACTGACTGAATGAAAGGAGCTGGCATCTCACTCTCTTTGAATCTTCTTTATCATGCTAGGATTAGCAGGAAAAAGCAAAAAATTTCAGAATTGCACCTTGCAATGTGGAGATATTACTGTTTGTGCATTTACAATATTCATTGATTTTTGCCATTGAAAAACATGTTTTTCATATACCAGAAATGTTTGAAGCTACTGACTGAATGAAAGGAGCTGGCATCTCACTCTCTTTGAATCTTCTTTATCATGCTAGGATTAACAGGAAAAAGCAAAAAATTTCAGAATTGCACCTTGCAATGTGGAGATATTACTGTTTGTGCATTTACAATATTCATTGATTTTTGCCATTGAAAAACATGTTTTTCATATACCAGAAATGTTTGAAGCTACTGACTGAATGAAAGGAGCTGGCATCTCACTCTCTTTGAATCTTCTTTATCATGCTAGGATTAGCAGGAAAAAGCAAAAAATTTCAGAATTGCACCTTGCAATGTGGAGATATTACTGTTTGTGCATTTACAATATTCATTGATTTTTGCCATTGAAAAACATGTTTTTCATATACCAGAAATGTTTGAAGCTACTGACTGAATGAAAGGAGCTGGCATCTCACTCTCTTTGAATCTTCTTTATCATGCTAGGATTAACAGGAAAAAGCTAAAAATTTCAGAATTGCACCGTGCAATGTGGAGATATTACTGTTTGTGCATTTACAATATTCATTGATTTTTGCCATTGAAAAACATGTTTTTCATATACCAGAAATGTTTGAAGCTACTGACTGAATGAAAGGAGCTGGCATCTCACTCTCTTTGAATCTTCTTTATCATGCTAGGATTAGCAGGAAAAAGCAAAAAATTTCAGAATTGCACCTTGCAATGTGGAGATATTACTGTTTGTGCATTTACAATATTCATTGATTTTTGCCATTGAAAAACATGTTTTTCATATACCAGAAATGTTTGAAGCTACTGACTGAATGAAAGGAGCTGGCATCTCACTCTCTTTGAATCTTCTTTATCATGCTAGGATTAACAGGAAAAAGCAAAAAATTTCAGAATTGCACCTTGCAATGTGGAGATATTACTGTTTGTGCATTTACAATATTCATTGATTTTTGCCATTGAAAAACATGTTTTTCATATACCAGAAATGTTTGAAGCTACTGACTGAATGAAAGGAGCTGGCATCTCACTCTCTTTGAATCTTCTTTATCATGCTAGGATTAACAGGAAAAAGCTAAAAATTTCAGAATTGCACCGTGCAATGTGGAGATATTACTGTTTGTGCATTTACAATATTCATTGATTTTTGCCATTGAAAAACATGTTTTTCATATACCAGAAATGTTTGAAGCTACTGACTGAATGAAAGGAGCTGGCATCTCACTCTCTTTGAATCTTCTTTATCATGCTAGGATTAACAGGAAAAAGCAAAAAATTTCAGAATTGCACCTTGCAATGCGGAGAAATTACTGTTTGTGCATTTATAATATTCAATGATTTTTGCCATTGAAAAACGTCCAGAAATGATTGAAGCTACTGACTGAACGAAAGGAGCTGGCATCTCACTCTCTTTGAATCTTCTTTATCATGCTAAGAGGAGCAGGAAAAAGCAAAAAATTTCAGAATTGCACCTTGCAATGCGGAGAAATTACTGTTTGTGCATTTACAATATTCATTGATTTTTGCCATTGAAAAACATCCAGAAATGATTGAAGCTACTGACTGAATGAAAGGAGCTGGCATCTCACTCTCTTTGAATCTTCTTTATCATGCTAAGAGGAGCAGGAAAAAGCAAAAAATTTCAGAATTGCAGCTTGCAATGCGGAGAAATTACTGTTTGTGCATTTACAATATTCATTGATATTTGCCATTGAAAAACATCATGTTATTCATATACCAGAAATGTTTGAAGCTACTGACTGAATGAAAGGAGCTGACATCTCACTCTCTTTGAATCTTCTTTATCATGCTAAGAGGAGCAGGAAAAAGCAAAAAATTTCAGAATTGCACCTTGCAATGCGGAGAAATTACTGTTTGTGCATTTACAATATTCATTGATTTTTGCCATTGAAAAATGTCCAGAAATGATTGAAGCTACTGACTGAATGAAAGGAGCTGGCATCTCACTCTCTTTGAATCTTCTTTATCATGCTAAGAGGAGCAGGAAAAAGCAAAAAATTTCAGAATTGCACCTTGCAATGCGGAGAAATTACTGTTTGTGCATTTACAATATTCATTGATTTTTGCCATTGAAAAACATGTTATTCATATACCAGAAATGTTTGAAGCTACTGACTGAATGAAAGGAGCTGGCACCTCACTCTCTTTGAATCTTCTTTATCATGCTAAGAGGAGCGGGAAAAAGCAAAAAATTTCAGAATTGCACCTTGCAATGTGGAGAAATTACTGTTTGTGCATTTATAATATTCAATGATTTTTGCCATTGAAAAACGTCCAGAAATGATTGAAGCTACTGACTGAACGAAAGGAGCTGGCATCTCACTCTCTTTGAATCTTCTTTATCATGCTAAGAGGAGCAGGAAAAAGCAAAAAATTTCAGAATTGCACCTTGCAATGCGGAGAAATTACTGTTTGTGCATTTACAATATTCATTGATTTTTGCCATTGAAAAACATCATGTTATTCATATACCAGAAATGTTTGAAGCTACTGACTGAATGAAAGGAGCTGACATCTCACTCTCTTTGAATCTTCTTTATCATGCTAAGAGGAGCAGGAAAAAGCAAAAAATTTCAGAATTGCACCTTGCAATGCGGAGAAATTACTGTTTGTGCATTTACAATATTCATTGATTTTTACCATTGAAAAACGTCCAGAAATGATTGAAGCTACTGACTGAATGAAAGTAGCTGGCATCTCACTCTCTTTGAATCTTCTTTATCATGCTAAGAGGAGCAGGAAAAAGCAAAAAATTTCAGACTTGCACCTTGCAATGCGGAGAAATTACTGTTTGTGCATTTACAATATTCATTGATTTTTGCCATTGAAAAACATCATGTTATTCATATACCAGAAATGTTTGAAGCTACTGACTGAATGAAAGGAGCTGGCATCTCACTCTCTTTGAATCTTCTTTATCATGCTAAGAGGAGCAGGAAAAAGCAAAAAATTTCAGAATTGCACCTTGCAATGCGGAGAAATTACTGTTTGTGCATTTACAATATTCATTGATTTTGCCATTGAAAAACATCCAGAAATGATTGAAGCTACTGACTGAATGAAAGGAGCTGGCATCTCACTCTCTTTGAATCTTCTTTATCATGCTAAGAGGAGCAGGAAAAAGCAAAAAATTTCAGAATTGCACCTTGCAATGCGGAGAAATTACTGTTTGTGCATTTACAATATTCATTGATTTTTGCCATTGAAAAACATCATGTTATTCATATACCAGAAATGTTTGAAGCTACTGACTGAATGAAAGGAGCTGACATCACACTCTCTTTGAATCTTGTTTATCATGCTAAGAGGAGCAGGAAAAAGCAAAAAATTTCAGAATTGCACCTTGCAATGCGGAGAAATTACTGTTTGTGCATTTACAATATTCATTGATTTTTGCCATTGAAAAACATCCAGAAATGATTGAAGCTACTGACTGAATGAAAGGAGCTGGCATCTCACTCTCTTTGAATCTTCTTTATCATGCTAAGAGGAGCAGGAAAAAGCAAAAAATTTCAGAATTGCACCTTGCAATGCGGAGAAATTACTGTTTGTGCATTTACAATATTCATTGATTTTTGCCATTGAAAAACGTCCAGAAATGATTGAAGGTACTGACTGAATGAAAGGAGCTGGCATCTCACTCTCTTTGAATCTTCTTTATCATGCTAAGAGGAGCAGGAAAAAGCAAAAAATTTCAGAATTGCACCTTGCAATGCGGAGAAATTACTGTTTTGTGCATTTACAATATTCATTGGTTTTTGCCATTGAAAAACGTCCAGAAATGATTGAAGCTACTGACTGAATGAAAGGAGCTGGCATCTCACTCTCTTTGAATCTTCTTTATCATGCTAAGAGGAGCAGGAAAAAGCAAAAAATTTCAGAATTGCACCTTGCAATGCGGAGAAATTACAGTTTGTGCATTTACAATATTCATTGATTTTTGCCATTGAAAAACATCCAGAAATGATTGAAGCTACTGACTGAATGAAAGGAGCTGGCATCTCACTCTCTTTGAATCTTCTTTATCATGCTAAGAGGAGCAGGAAAAAGCAAAAAATTTCAGAATTGCACCTTGCAATGTGGAGAAATTACTGTTTGTGCATTTACAATATTCATTGATTTTTACCATTGAAAAACGTCCAGAAATGATTGAAGCTACTGACTGAATGAAAGTAGCTGGCATCTCACTCTCTTTGAATCTTCTTTCTCATGCTAAGAGGAGCAGGAAAAAGCAAAAAATTTCAGACTTGCACCTTGCAATGCGGAGAAATTACTGTTTGTGCATTTACAATATTCATTGATTTTTGCCATTGAAAAACATCATGTTATTCATATACCAGAAATGTTTGAAGCTACTGACTGAATGAAAGGAGCTGGCATCTCACTCTCTTTGAATCTTCTTTATCATGCTAAGAGGAGCAGGAAAAAGCAAAAAATTTCAGAATTGCACCTTGCAATGCGGAGAAATTACTGTTTGTGCATTTACAATATTCATTGATTTTTGCCATTGAAAAACATCATGTTATTCATATACCAGAAATGTTTGAAGCTACTGACTGAATGAAAGGAGCTGGCATCTCACTCTCTTTGAATCTTCTTTATCATGCTAAGAGGAGCAGGAAAAAGCAAAAAATTTCAGAATTGCACCTTGCAATGTGGAGAAATTACTGTTTGTGCATTTACAATATTCATTGATTTTTACCATTGAAAAACGTCCAGAAATGATTGAAGCTACTGACTGAATGAAAGTAGCTGGCATCTCACTCTCTTTGAATCTTCTTTATCATGCTAAGAGGAGCAGGAAAAAGCAAAAAATTTCAGACTTGCACCTTGCAATGCGGAGAAATTACTGTTTGTGCATTTACAATATTCATTGATTTTTGCCATTGAAAAACATCATGTTATTCATATACCAGAAATGTTTGAAGCTACTGACTGAATGAAAGGAGCTGGCATCTCACTCTCTTTGAATCTTCTTTATCATGCTAAGAGGAGCAGGAAAAAGCAAAAAATTTCAGAATTGCACCTTGCAATGCGGAGAAATTACTGTTTGTGCATTTACAATATTCATTGATTTTTGCCATTGAAAAACATCATGTTATTCATATACCAGAAATGATTGAAGCTACTGACTGAATGAAAGGAGCTGGCATCTCACTCTCTTTGAATCTTCTTTATCATGCTAAGAGGAGCAGGAAAAAGTAAAAAATTTCAGAATTGCACCTTGCAATGCGGAGAAATTACTGTTTGTGCATTTATAATATTCAATGATTTTTGCCATTGAAAAACGTCCAGAAATGATTGAAGCTACTGACTGAACGAAAGGAGCTGGCATCTCACTCTCTTTGAATCTTCTTTATCATGCTAAGAGGAGCAGGAAAAAGCAAAAAATTTCAGAATTGCACCTTGCAATGCGGAGAAATTACTGTTTGTGCATTTACAATATTCATTGATTTTTGCCATTGAAAAACATCCAGAAATGATTGAAGCTACTGACTGAATGAAAGGAGCTGGCATCTCACTCTCTTTGAATCTTCTTTATCATGCTAAGAGGAGCAGGAAAAAGCAAAAAATTTCAGAATTGCACCTTGCAATGCGGAGAAATTACTGTTTGTGCATTTACAATATTCATTGATTTTTGCCATTGAAAAACATCATGTTATTCATATACCAGAAATGCTTGAAGCTACTGACTGAATGAAAGGAGCTGACATCTCACTCTCTTTGAATCTTCTTTATCATGCTAAGAGGAGCAGGAAAAAGCAAAAAATTTCAGAATTGCACCTTGCAATGCGGAGAAATTACTGTTTGTGCATTTACAATATTCATTGATTTTTGCCATTGAAAAACATGTTTTTCATATACCAGAAATGTTTGAAGCTACTGACTGAATGAAAGGAGCTGGCATCTCACTCTCTTTGAATCTTCTTTATCATGCTAGGATTAGCAGGAAAAAGCAAAAAATTTCAGAATTGCACCTTGCAATGTGGAGATATTACTGTTTGTGCATTTACAATATTCATTGATTTTTGCCATTGAAAAACATGTTTTTCATATACCAGAAATGTTTGAAGCTACTGACTGAATGAAAGGAGCTGGCATCTCACTCTCTTTGAATCTTCTTTATCATGCTAGGATTAACAGGAAAAAGCAAAAAATTTCAGAATTGCACCTTGCAATGTGGAGATATTACTGTTTGTGCATTTACAATATTCATTGATTTTTGCCATTGAAAAACATGTTTTTCATATACCAGAAATGTTTGAAGCTACTGACTGAATGAAAGGAGCTGGCATCTCACTCTCTTTGAATCTTCTTTATCATGCTAGGATTAGCAGGAAAAAGCAAAAAATTTCAGAATTGCACCTTGCAATGTGGAGATATTACTGTTTGTGCATTTACAATATTCATTGATTTTTGCCATTGAAAAACATGTTTTTCATATACCAGAAATGTTTGAAGCTACTGACTGAATGAAAGGAGCTGGCATCTCACTCTCTTTGAATCTTCTTTATCATGCTAGGATTAACAGGAAAAAGCTAAAAATTTCAGAATTGCACCGTGCAATGTGGAGATATTACTGTTTGTGCATTTACAATATTCATTGATTTTTGCCATTGAAAAACATGTTTTTCATATACCAGAAATGTTTGAAGCTACTGACTGAATGAAAGGAGCTGGCATCTCACTCTCTTTGAATCTTCTTTATCATGCTAGGATTAGCAGGAAAAAGCAAAAAATTTCAGAATTGCACCTTGCAATGTGGAGATATTACTGTTTGTGCATTTACAATATTCATTGATTTTTGCCATTGAAAAACATGTTTTTCATATACCAGAAATGTTTGAAGCTACTGACTGAATGAAAGGAGCTGGCATCTCACTCTCTTTGAATCTTCTTTATCATGCTAGGATTAACAGGAAAAAGCAAAAAATTTCAGAATTGCACCTTGCAATGTGGAGATATTACTGTTTGTGCATTTACAATATTCATTGATTTTTGCCATTGAAAAACATGTTTTTCATATACCAGAAATGTTTGAAGCTACTGACTGAATGAAAGGAGCTGGCATCTCACTCTCTTTGAATCTTCTTTATCATGCTAGGATTAACAGGAAAAAGCTAAAAATTTCAGAATTGCACCGTGCAATGTTGAGATATTACTGTTTGTGAATTTACAATATTCATTGATTTTTGCCATTGAAAAACATGTTTTTCATATACAAGAAATGTTTGAAGCTACTGACTGAATGAAAGGAGCTGGCATCTCACTCTCTTTGAATCTTCTTTATCATGCTAGGATTAGCAGGAAAAAGCAAAAAAATTCAGAATTGCACCTTGCAATGTGGAGATATTACTGTTTGTGCATTTACAATATTCATTGATTTTTGCCATTGAAAAACATGTTTTTCATATACCAGAAATGTTTGAAGCTACTGACTGAATGAAAGGAGCTGGCATCTCACTCTCTTTGAATCTTCTTTATCATGCTAGGATTAACAGGAAAAAGCTAAAAATTTCAGAATTGCACCGTGCAAGGTGGAGATATTACTGTTTGTGCATTTACAATATTCATTGATTTTTGCCATTGAAAAACATGTTTTTCATATACCAGAAATGTTTGAAGCTACTGACTGAATGAAAGGAGCTGGCATCTCACTCTCTTTGAATCTTCTTTATCATGCTAGGATTAGCAGGAAAAAGCAAAAAATTTCAGAATTGCACCTTGCAATGTGGAGATATTACTGTTTGTGCATTTACAATATTCATTGATTTTTGCCATTGAAAAACATGTTTTTCATATACCAGAAATGTTTGAAGCTACTGACTGAATGAAAGGAGCTGGCATCTCACTCTCTTTGAATCTTCTTTATCATGCTAGGATTAACAGGAAAAAGCAAAAAATTTCAGAATTGCACCTTGCAATGTGGAGATATTACTGTTTGTGCATTTACAATATTCATTGATTTTTGCCATTGAAAAACATGTTTTTCATATACCAGAAATGTTTGAAGCTACTGACTGAATGAAAGGAGCTGGCATCTCACTCTCTTTGAATCTTCTTTATCATGCTAGGATTAGCAGGAAAAAGCAAAAAATTTCAGAATTGCACCTTGCAATGTGGAGATATTACTGTTTGTGCATTTACAATATTCATTGATTTTTGCCATTGAAAAACATGTTTTTCATATACCAGAAATGTTTGAAGCTACTGACTGAATGAAAGGAGCTGGCATCTCACTCTCTTTGAATCTTCTTTATCATGCTAGGATTAACAGGAAAAAGCTAAAAATTTCAGAATTGCACCGTGCAATGTGGAGATATTACTGTTTGTGCATTTACAATATTCATTGATTTTTGCCATTGAAAAACATGTTTTTCATATACCAGAAATGTTTGAAGCTACTGACTGAATGAAAGGAGCTGGCATCTCACTCTCTTTGAATCTTCTTTATCATGCTAGGATTAGCAGGAAAAAGCAAAAAATTTCAGAATTGCACCTTGCAATGCGGAGAAATTACTGTTTGTGCATTTACAATATTCATTGATTTTTACCATTGAAAAACGTCCAGAAATGATTGAAGCTACTGACTGAATGAAAGTAGCTGGCATCTCACTCTCTTTGAATCTTCTTTATCATGCTAAGAGGAGCAGGAAAAAGCAAAAAATTTCAGACTTGCACCTTGCAATGCGGAGAAATTACTGTTTGTGCATTTACAATATTCATTGATTTTTGCCATTGAAAAACGTCCAGAAATGATTGAAGGTACTGACTGAATGAAAGGAGCTGGCATCTCACTCTCTTTGAATCTTCTTTATCATGCTAAGAGGAGCAGGAAAAAGCAAAAAATTTCAGAATTGCACCTTGCAATGCGGAGAAATTACTGTTTTGTGCATTTACAATATTCATTGGTTTTTGCCATTGAAAAACGTCCAGAAATGATTGAAGCTACTGACTGAATGAAAGGAGCTGGCATCTCACTCTCTTTGAATCTTCTTTATCATGCTAAGAGGAGCAGGAAAAAGCAAAAAATTTCAGAATTGCACCTTGCAATGCGGAGAAATTACAGTTTGTGCATTTACAATATTCATTGATTTTTGCCATTGAAAAACATCCAGAAATGATTGAAGCTACTGACTGAATGAAAGGAGCTGGCATCTCACTCTCTTTGAATCTTCTTTATCATGCTAAGAGGAGCAGGAAAAAGCAAAAAATTTCAGAATTGCACCTTGCAATGTGGAGAAATTACTGTTTGTGCATTTACAATATTCATTGATTTTTACCATTGAAAAACGTCCAGAAATGATTGAAGCTACTGACTGAATGAAAGTAGCTGGCATCTCACTCTCTTTGAATCTTCTTTATCATGCTAAGAGGAGCAGGAAAAAGCAAAAAATTTCAGACTTGCACCTTGCAATGCGGAGAAATTACTGTTTGTGCATTTACAATATTCATTGATTTTTGCCATTGAAAAACATCATGTTATTCATATACCAGAAATGTTTGAAGCTACTGACTGAATGAAAGGAGCTGGCATCTCACTCTCTTTGAATCTTCTTTATCATGCTAAGAGGAGCAGGAAAAAGCAAAAAATTTCAGAATTGCACCTTGCAATGCGGAGAAATTACTGTTTGTGCATTTACAATATTCATTGATTTTTGCCATTGAAAAACATCATGTTATTCATATACCAGAAATGTTTGAAGCTACTGACTGAATGAAAGGAGCTGGCATCTCACTCTCTTTGAATCTTCTTTATCATGCTAAGAGGAGCAGGAAAAAGCAAAAAATTTCAGAATTGCACCTTGCAATGTGGAGAAATTACTGTTTGTGCATTTACAATATTCATTGATTTTTACCATTGAAAAACGTCCAGAAATGATTGAAGCTACTGACTGAATGAAAGTAGCTGGCATCTCACTCTCTTTGAATCTTCTTTATCATGCTAAGAGGAGCAGGAAAAAGCAAAAAATTTCAGACTTGCACCTTGCAATGCGGAGAAATTACTGTTTGTGCATTTACAATATTCATTGATTTTTGCCATTGAAAAACATCATGTTATTCATATACCAGAAATGTTTGAAGCTACTGACTGAATGAAAGGAGCTGGCATCTCACTCTCTTTGAATCTTCTTTATCATGCTAAGAGGAGCAGGAAAAAGCAAAAAATTTCAGAATTGCACCTTGCAATGCGGAGAAATTACTGTTTGTGCATTTACAATATTCATTGATTTTTGCCATTGAAAAACATCATGTTATTCATATACCAGAAATGATTGAAGCTACTGACTGAATGAAAGGAGCTGGCATCTCACTCTCTTTGAATCTTCTTTATCATGCTAAGAGGAGCAGGAAAAAGTAAAAAATTTCAGAATTGCACCTTGCAATGCGGAGAAATTACTGTTTGTGCATTTATAATATTCAATGATTTTTGCCATTGAAAAACGTCCAGAAATGATTGAAGCTACTGACTGAACGAAAGGAGCTGGCATCTCACTCTCTTTGAATCTTCTTTATCATGCTAAGAGGAGCAGGAAAAAGCAAAAAATTTCAGAATTGCACCTTGCAATGCGGAGAAATTACTGTTTGTGCATTTACAATATTCATTGATTTTTGCCATTGAAAAACATCCAGAAATGATTGAAGCTACTGACTGAATGAAAGGAGCTGGCATCTCACTCTCTTTGAATCTTCTTTATCATGCTAAGAGGAGCAGGAAAAAGCAAAAAATTTCAGAATTGCACCTTGCAATGCGGAGAAATTACTGTTTGTGCATTTACAATATTCATTGATTTTTGCCATTGAAAAACATCATGTTATTCATATACCAGAAATGCTTGAAGCTACTGACTGAATGAAAGGAGCTGACATCTCACTCTCTTTGAATCTTCTTTATCATGCTAAGAGGAGCAGGAAAAAGCAAAAAATTTCAGAATTGCACCTTGCAATGCGGAGAAATTACTGTTTGTGCATTTACAATATTCATTGATTTTTGCCATTGAAAAACATGTTTTTCATATACCAGAAATGTTTGAAGCTACTGACTGAATGAAAGGAGCTGGCATCTCACTCTCTTTGAATCTTCTTTATCATGCTAGGATTAGCAGGAAAAAGCAAAAAATTTCAGAATTGCACCTTGCAATGTGGAGATATTACTGTTTGTGCATTTACAATATTCATTGATTTTTGCCATTGAAAAACATGTTTTTCATATACCAGAAATGTTTGAAGCTACTGACTGAATGAAAGGAGCTGGCATCTCACTCTCTTTGAATCTTCTTTATCATGCTAGGATTAACAGGAAAAAGCAAAAAATTTCAGAATTGCACCTTGCAATGTGGAGATATTACTGTTTGTGCATTTACAATATTCATTGATTTTTGCCATTGAAAAACATGTTTTTCATATACCAGAAATGTTTGAAGCTACTGACTGAATGAAAGGAGCTGGCATCTCACTCTCTTTGAATCTTCTTTATCATGCTAGGATTAGCAGGAAAAAGCAAAAAATTTCAGAATTGCACCTTGCAATGTGGAGATATTACTGTTTGTGCATTTACAATATTCATTGATTTTTGCCATTGAAAAACATGTTTTTCATATACCAGAAATGTTTGAAGCTACTGACTGAATGAAAGGAGCTGGCATCTCACTCTCTTTGAATCTTCTTTATCATGCTAGGATTAACAGGAAAAAGCTAAAAATTTCAGAATTGCACCGTGCAATGTGGAGATATTACTGTTTGTGCATTTACAATATTCATTGATTTTTGCCATTGAAAAACATGTTTTTCATATACCAGAAATGTTTGAAGCTACTGACTGAATGAAAGGAGCTGGCATCTCACTCTCTTTGAATCTTCTTTATCATGCTAGGATTAGCAGGAAAAAGCAAAAAATTTCAGAATTGCACCTTGCAATGTGGAGATATTACTGTTTGTGCATTTACAATATTCATTGATTTTTGCCATTGAAAAACATGTTTTTCATATACCAGAAATGTTTGAAGCTACTGACTGAATGAAAGGAGCTGGCATCTCACTCTCTTTGAATCTTCTTTATCATGCTAGGATTAACAGGAAAAAGCAAAAAATTTCAGAATTGCACCTTGCAATGTGGAGATATTACTGTTTGTGCATTTACAATATTCATTGATTTTTGCCATTGAAAAACATGTTTTTCATATACCAGAAATGTTTGAAGCTACTGACTGAATGAAAGGAGCTGGCATCTCACTCTCTTTGAATCTTCTTTATCATGCTAGGATTAACAGGAAAAAGCTAAAAATTTCAGAATTGCACCGTGCAATGTTGAGATATTACTGTTTGTGAATTTACAATATTCATTGATTTTTGCCATTGAAAAACATGTTTTTCATATACCAGAAATGTTTGAAGCTACTGACTGAATGAAAGGAGCTGGCATCTCACTCTCTTTGAATCTTCTTTATCATGCTAGGATTAGCAGGAAAAAGCAAAAAAATTCAGAATTGCACCTTGCAATGTGGAGATATTACTGTTTGTGCATTTACAATATTCATTGATTTTTGCCATTGAAAAACATGTTTTTCATATACCAGAAATGTTTGAAGCTACTGACTGAATGAAAGGAGCTGGCATCTCACTCTCTTTGAATCTTCTTTATCATGCTAGGATTAACAGGAAAAAGCTAAAAATTTCAGAATTGCACCGTGCAATGTGGAGATATTACTGTTTGTGCATTTACAATATTCATTGATTTTTGCCATTGAAAAACATGTTTTTCATATACCAGAAATGTTTGAAGCTACTGACTGAATGAAAGGAGCTGGCATCTCACTCTCTTTGAATCTTCTTTATCATGCTAGGATTAGCAGGAAAAAGCAAAAAATTTCAGAATTGCACCTTGCAATGTGGAGATATTACTGTTTGTGCATTTACAATATTCATTGATTTTTGCCATTGAAAAACATGTTTTTCATATACCAGAAATGTTTGAAGCTACTGACTGAATGAAAGGAGCTGGCATCTCACTCTCTTTGAATCTTCTTTATCATGCTAGGATTAACAGGAAAAAGCAAAAAATTTCAGAATTGCACCTTGCAATGTGGAGATATTACTGTTTGTGCATTTACAATATTCATTGATTTTTGCCATTGAAAAACATGTTTTTCATATACCAGAAATGTTTGAAGCTACTGACTGAATGAAAGGAGCTGGCATCTCACTCTCTTTGAATCTTCTTTATCATGCTAGGATTAGCAGGAAAAAGCAAAAAATTTCAGAATTGCACCTTGCAATGTGGAGATATTACTGTTTGTGCATTTACAATATTCATTGATTTTTGCCATTGAAAAACATGTTTTTCATATACCAGAAATGTTTGAAGCTACTGACTGAATGAAAGGAGCTGGCATCTCACTCTCTTTGAATCTTCTTTATCATGCTAGGATTAACAGGAAAAAGCTAAAAATTTCAGAATTGCACCGTGCAATGTGGAGATATTACTGTTTGTGCATTTACAATATTCATTGATTTTTGCCATTGAAAAACATGTTTTTCATATACCAGAAATGTTTGAAGCTACTGACTGAATGAAAGGAGCTGGCATCTCACTCTCTTTGAATCTTCTTTATCATGCTAGGATTAGCAGGAAAAAGCAAAAAATTTCAGAATTGCACCTTGCAATGTGGAGATATTACTGTTTGTGCATTTACAATATTCATTGATTTTTGCCATTGAAAAACATGTTTTTCATATAACAGAAATGTTTGAAGCTACTGACTGAATGAAAGGAGCTGGCATCTCACTCTCTTTGAATCTTCTTTATCAATGCTAGGATTAACAGGAAAAAGCAAAAAATTTCAGAATTGCACCTTGCAATGTGGAGATATTACTGTTTGTGCATTTACAATATTCATTGATTTTTGCCATTGAAAAACATGTTTTTCATATACCAGAAATGTTTGAAGCTACTGACTGAATGAAAGGAGCTGGCATCTCACTCTCTTTGAATCTTCTTTATCATGCTAGGATTAACAGGAAAAAGCTAAAAATTTCAGAATTGCACCGTGCAATGTGGAGATATTACTGTTTGTGCATTTACAATATTCATTGATTTTTGCCATTGAAAAACATGTTTTTCATATACCAGAAATGTTTGAAGCTACTGACTGAATGAAAGGAGCTGGCATCTCACTCTCTTTGAATCTTCTTTATCATGCTAGGATTAGCAGGAAAAAGCAAAAAATTTCAGAATTGCACCTTGCAATGTGGAGATATTACTGTTTGTGCATTTACAATATTCATTGATTTTTGCCATTGAAAAACATGTTTTTCATATACCAGAAATGTTTGAAGCTACTGACTGAATGAAAGGAGCTGGCATCTCACTCTCTTTGAATCTTCTTTATCATGCTAGGATTAACAGGAAAAAGCTAAAAATTTCAGAATTGCACCGTGCAATGTGGAGATATTACTGTTTGTGCATTTACAATATTCATTGATTTTTGCCATTGAAAAACATGTTTTTCATATACCAGAAATGTTTGAAGCTACTGACTGAATGAAAGGAGCTGGCATCTCACTCTCTTTGAATCTTCTTTATCATGCTAGGATTAACAGGAAAAAGCAAAAAATTTCAGAATTGCACCTTGCAATGTGGAGATATTACTGTTTGTGCATTTACAATATTCATTGATTTTTGCCATTGAAAAACATGTTTTTCATATACCAGAAATGTTTGAAGCTACTGACTGAATGAAAGGAGCTGGCATCTCACTCTCTTTGAATCTTCTTTATCATGCTAGGATTAACAGGAAAAAGCTAAAAATTTCAGAATTGCACCGTGCAATGTGGAGATATTACTGTTTGTGCATTTACAATATTCATTGATTTTTGCCATTGAAAAACATGTTTTTCATATACCAGAAATGTTTGAAGCTACTGACTGAATGAAAGGAGCTGGCATCTCACTCTCTTTGAATCTTCTTTATCATGCTAGGATTAACAGGAAAAAGCAAAAAATTTCAGAATTGCACCTTGCAATGCGGAGAAATTACTGTTTGTGCATTTATAATATTCAATGATTTTTGCCATTGAAAAACGTCCAGAAATGATTGAAGCTACTGACTGAACGAAAGGAGCTGGCATCTCACTCTCTTTGAATCTTCTTTATCATGCTAAGAGGAGCAGGAAAAAGCAAAAAATTTCAGAATTGCACCTTGCAATGCGGAGAAATTACTGTTTGTGCATTTACAATATTCATTGATTTTTGCCATTGAAAAACATCCAGAAATGATTGAAGCTACTGACTGAATGAAAGGAGCTGGCATCTCACTCTCTTTGAATCTTCTTTATCATGCTAAGAGGAGCAGGAAAAAGCAAAAAATTTCAGAATTGCAGCTTGCAATGCGGAGAAATTACTGTTTGTGCATTTACAATATTCATTGATTTTTGCCATTGAAAAACATGTTATTCATATACCAGAAATGTTTGAAGCTACTGACTGAATGAAAGGAGCTGGCACCTCACTCTCTTTGAATCTTCTTTATCATGCTAAGAGGAGCGGGAAAAAGCAAAAAATTTCAGAATTGCACCTTGCAATGTGGAGAAATTACTGTTTGTGCATTTATAATATTCAATGATTTTTGCCATTGAAAAACGTCCAGAAATGATTGAAGCTACTGACTGAACGAAAGGAGCTGGCATCTCATACCAGAAATGTTTGAAGCTACTGACTGAATGAAAGGAGCTGGCATCTCACTCTCTTTGAATCTTCTTTATCATGCTAGGATTAACAGGAAAAAGCAAAAAATTTCAGAATTGCACCTTGCAATGTGGAGATATTACTGTTTGTGCATTTACAATATTCATTGATTTTTGCCATTGAAAAACATGTTTTTCATATACCAGAAATGTTTGAAGCTACTGACTGAATGAAAGGAGCTGGCATCTCACTCTCTTTGAATCTTCTTTATCATGCTAGGATTAACAGGAAAAAGCTAAAAATTTCAGAATTGCACCGTGCAATGTTGAGATATTACTGTTTGTGAATTTACAATATTCATTGATTTTTGCCATTGAAAAACATGTTTTTCATATACCAGAAATGTTTGAAGCTACTGACTGAATGAAAGGAGCTGGCATCTCACTCTCTTTGAATCTTCTTTATCATGCTAGGATTAGCAGGAAAAAGCAAAAAAATTCAGAATTGCACCTTGCAATGTGGAGATATTACTGTTTGTGCATTTACAATATTCATTGATTTTTGCCATTGAAAAACATGTTTTTCATATACCAGAAATGTTTGAAGCTACTGACTGAATGAAAGGAGCTGGCATCTCACTCTCTTTGAATCTTCTTTATCATGCTAGGATTAACAGGAAAAAGCTAAAAATTTCAGAATTGCACCGTGCAATGTGGAGATATTACTGTTTGTGCATTTACAATATTCATTGATTTTTGCCATTGAAAAACATGTTTTTCATATACCAGAAATGTTTGAAGCTACTGACTGAATGAAAGGAGCTGGCATCTCACTCTCTTTGAATCTTCTTTATCATGCTAGGATTAGCAGGAAAAAGCAAAAAATTTCAGAATTGCACCTTGCAATGTGGAGATATTACTGTTTGTGCATTTACAATATTCATTGATTTTTGCCATTGAAAAACATGTTTTTCATATACCAGAAATGTTTGAAGCTACTGACTGAATGAAAGGAGCTGGCATCTCACTCTCTTTGAATCTTCTTTATCATGCTAGGATTAACAG
Organism: Phyllobates terribilis; assembly: GCF_046119375.1. NCBI lineage: Eukaryota > Metazoa > Chordata > Amphibia > Anura > Dendrobatidae > Phyllobates > Phyllobates terribilis. The sequence goes on from NW_027366231.1 coordinate 47,370, forward strand.
GAAAAAGCAAAAAATTTCAGAATTGCACCTTGCAATGTGGAGATATTACTGTTTGTGCATTTACAATATTCATTGATTTTTGCCATTGAAAAACATGTTTTTCATATACCAGAAATGTTTGAAGCTACTGACTGAATGAAAGGAGCTGGCATCTCACTCTCTTTGAATCTTCTTTATCATGCTAGGATTAGCAGGAAAAAGCAAAAAATTTCAGAATTGCACCTTGCAATGTGGAGATATTACTGTTTGTGCATTTACAATATTCATTGATTTTTGCCATTGAAAAACATGTTTTTCATATACCAGAAATGTTTGAAGCTACTGACTGAATGAAAGGAGCTGGCATCTCACTCTCTTTGAATCTTCTTTATCATGCTAGGATTAACAGGAAAAAGCTAAAAATTTCAGAATTGCACCGTGCAATGTGGAGATATTACTGTTTGTGCATTTACAATATTCATTGATTTTTGCCATTGAAAAACATGTTTTTCATATACCAGAAATGTTTGAAGCTACTGACTGAATGAAAGGAGCTGGCATCTCACTCTCTTTGAATCTTCTTTATCATGCTAGGATTAGCAGGAAAAAGCAAAAAATTTCAGAATTGCACCTTGCAATGTGGAGATATTACTGTTTGTGCATTTACAATATTCATTGATTTTTGCCATTGAAAAACATGTTTTTCATATAACAGAAATGTTTGAAGCTACTGACTGAATGAAAGGAGCTGGCATCTCACTCTCTTTGAATCTTCTTTATCAATGCTAGGATTAACAGGAAAAAGCAAAAAATTTCAGAATTGCACCTTGCAATGTGGAGATATTACTGTTTGTGCATTTACAATATTCATTGATTTTTGCCATTGAAAAACATGTTTTTCATATACCAGAAATGTTTGAAGCTACTGACTGAATGAAAGGAGCTGGCATCTCACTCTCTTTGAATCTTCTTTATCATGCTAGGATTAACAGGAAAAAGCTAAAAATTTCAGAATTGCACCGTGCAATGTGGAGATATTACTGTTTGTGCATTTACAATATTCATTGATTTTTGCCATTGAAAAACGTTTTTCATATACCAGAAATGTTTGAAGCTACTGACTGAATGAAAGGAGCTGGCATCTCACTCTCTTTGAATCTTCTTTATCATGCTAGGATTAGCAGGAAAAAGCAAAAAATTTCAGAATTGCACCTTGCAATGTGGAGATATTACTGTTTGTGCATTTACAATATTCATTGATTTTTGCCATTGAAAAACATGTTTTTCATATACCAGAAATGTTTGAAGCTACTGACTGAATGAAAGGAGCTGGCATCTCACTCTCTTTGAATCTTCTTTATCATGCTAGGATTAACAGGAAAAAGCTAAAAATTTCAGAATTGCACCGTGCAATGTGGAGATATTACTGTTTGTGCATTTACAATATTCATTGATTTTTGCCATTGAAAAACATGTTTTTCATATACCAGAAATGTTTGAAGCTACTGACTGAATGAAAGGAGCTGGCATCTCACTCTCTTTGAATCTTCTTTATCATGCTAGGATTAACAGGAAAAAGCAAAAAATTTCAGAATTGCACCTTGCAATGTGGAGATATTACTGTTTGTGCATTTACAATATTCATTGATTTTTGCCATTGAAAAACATGTTTTTCATATACCAGAAATGTTTGAAGCTACTGACTGAATGAAAGGAGCTGGCATCTCACTCTCTTTGAATCTTCTTTATCATGCTAGGATTAACAGGAAAAAGCTAAAAATTTCAGAATTGCACCGTGCAATGTGGAGATATTACTGTTTGTGCATTTACAATATTCATTGATTTTTGCCATTGAAAAACATGTTTTTCATATACCAGAAATGTTTGAAGCTACTGACTGAATGAAAGGAGCTGGCATCTCACTCTCTTTGAATCTTCTTTATCATGCTAGGATTAACAGGAAAAAGCAAAAAATTTCAGAATTGCACCTTGCAATGCGGAGAAATTACTGTTTGTGCATTTATAATATTCAATGATTTTTGCCATTGAAAAACGTCCAGAAATGATTGAAGCTACTGACTGAACGAAAGGAGCTGGCATCTCACTCTCTTTGAATCTTCTTTATCATGCTAAGAGGAGCAGGAAAAAGCAAAAAATTTCAGAATTGCACCTTGCAATGCGGAGAAATTACTGTTTGTGCATTTACAATATTCATTGATTTTTGCCATTGAAAAACATCCAGAAATGATTGAAGCTACTGACTGAATGAAAGGAGCTGGCATCTCACTCTCTTTGAATCTTCTTTATCATGCTAAGAGGAGCAGGAAAAAGCAAAAAATTTCAGAATTGCAGCTTGCAATGCGGAGAAATTACTGTTTGTGCATTTACAATATTCATTGATTTTTGCCATTGAAAAACATGTTATTCATATACCAGAAATGTTTGAAGCTACTGACTGAATGAAAGGAGCTGGCACCTCACTCTCTTTGAATCTTCTTTATCATGCTAAGAGGAGCGGGAAAAAGCAAAAAATTTCAGAATTGCACCTTGCAATGTGGAGAAATTACTGTTTGTGCATTTATAATATTCAATGATTTTTGCCATTGAAAAACGTCCAGAAATGATTGAAGCTACTGACTGAACGAAAGGAGCTGGCATCTCATACCAGAAATGTTTGAAGCTACTGACTGAATGAAAGGAGCTGGCATCTCACTCTCTTTGAATCTTCTTTATCATGCTAGGATTAACAGGAAAAAGCTAAAAATTTCAGAATTGCACCGTGCAATGTGGAGATATTACTGTTTGTGCATTTACAATATTCATTGATTTTTGCCATTGAAAAACATGTTTTTCATATACCAGAAATGTTTGAAGCTACTGACTGAATGAAAGGAGCTGGCATCTCACTCTCTTTGAATCTTCTTTATCATGCTAGGATTAGCAGGAAAAAGCAAAAAATTTCAGAATTGCACCTTGCAATGTGGAGATATTACTGTTTGTGCATTTACAATATTCATTGATTTTTGCCATTGAAAAATATGTTTTTCATATACCAGAAATGTTTGAAGCTACTGACTGAATGAAAGGAGCTGGCATCTCACTCTCTTTGAATCTTCTTTATCATGCTAGGATTAACAGGAAAAAGCAAAAAATTTCAGAATTGCACCTTGCAATGTGGAGATATTACTGTTTGTGCATTTACAATATTCATTGATTTTTGCCATTGAAAAACATGTTTTTCATATACCAGAAATGTTTGAAGCTACTGACTGAATGAAAGGAGCTGGCATCTCACTCTCTTTGAATCTTCTTTATCATGCTAGGATTAACAGGAAAAAGCTAAAAATTTCAGAATTGCACCGTGCAATGTTGAGATATTACTGTTTGTGCATTTACAATATTCATTGATTTTTGCCATTGAAAAACATGTTTTTCATATACCAGAAATGTTTGAAGCTACTGACTGAATGAAAGGAGCTGGCATCTCACTCTCTTTGAATCTTCTTTATCATGCTAGGATTAGCAGGAAAAAGCAAAAAATTTCAGAATTGCACCTTGCAATGTGGAGATATTACTGTTTGTGCATTTACAATATTCATTGATTTTTGCCATTGAAAAACATGTTTTTCATATACCAGAAATGTTTGAAGCTACTGACTGAATGAAAGGAGCTGGCATCTCACTCTCTTTGAATCTTCTTTATCATGCTAGGATTAACAGGAAAAAGCAAAAAATTTCAGAATTGCACCGTGCAATGTGGAGATATTACTGTTTGTGCATTTACAATATTCATTGATTTTTGCCATTGAAAAACATGTTTTTCATATACCAGAAATGTTTGAAGCTACTGACTGAATGAAAGGAGCTGGCATCTCACTCTCTTTGAATCTTCTTTATCATGCTAGGATTAGCAGGAAAAAGCAAAAAATTTCAGAATTGCACCTTGCAATGTGGAGATATTACTGTTTGTGCATTTACAATATTCATTGATTTTTGCCATTGAAAAACATGTTTTTCATATACCAGAAATGTTTGAAGCTACTGACTGAATGAAAGGAGCTGGCATCTCACTCTCTTTGAATCTTCTTTATCATGCTAGGATTAACAGGAAAAAGCAAAAAATTTCAGAATTGCACCTTGCAATGTGGAGATATTACTGTTTGTGCATTTACAATATTCATTGATTTTTGCCATTGAAAAACATGTTTTTCATATACCAGAAATGTTTGAAGCTACTGACTGAATGAAAGGAGCTGGCATCTCACTCTCTTTGAATCTTCTTTATCATGCTAGGATTAGCAGGAAAAAGCAAAAAATTTCAGAATTGCACCTTGCAATGTGGAGATATTACTGTTTGTGCATTTACAATATTCATTGATTTTTGCCATTGAAAAACATGTTTTTCATATACCAGAAATGTTTGAAGCTACTGACTGAATGAAAGGAGCTGGCATCTCACTCTCTTTGAATCTTCTTTATCATGCTAGGATTAACAGGAAAAAGCTAAAAATTTCAGAATTGCACCGTGCAATGTGGAGATATTACTGTTTGTGCATTTACAATATTCATTGATTTTTGCCATTGAAAAACATGTTTTTCATATACCAGAAATGTTTGAAGCTACTGACTGAATGAAAGGAGCTGGCATCTCACTCTCTTTGAATCTTTATCATGCTAGGATTAGCAGGAAAAAGCAAAAAATTTCAGAATTGCACCTTGCAATGTGGAGATATTACTGTTTGTGCATTTACAATATTCATTGATTTTTGCCATTGAAAAACATGTTTTTCATATACCAGAAATGTTTGAAGCTACTGACTGAATGAAAGGAGCTGGCATCTCACTCTCTTTGAATCTTCTTTATCATGCTAGGTTTAACAGGAAAAAGCTAAAAATTTCAGAATTGCACTGTGCAATGTGGAGATATTACTGTTTGTGCATTTACAATATTCATTGATTTTTGCCATTGAAAAACATGTTTTTCATATACCAGAAATGTTTGAAGCTACTGACTGAATGAAAGGAGCTGGCATCTCACTCTCTTTGAATCTTCTTTATCATGCTAGGATTAGCAGGAAAAAGCAAAAAATTTCAGAATTGCACCTTGCAATGTGGAGATATTACTGTTTGTGCATTTACAATATTCATTGATTTTTGCCATTGAAAAATATGTTTTTCATATACCAGAAATGTTTGAAGCTACTGACTGAATGAAAGGAGCTGGCATCTCACTCTCTTTGAATCTTCTTTATCATGCTAGGATTAACAGGAAAAAGCAAAAAATTTCAGAATTGCACCTTGCAATGTGGAGATATTACTGTTTGTGCATTTACAATATTCATTGATTTTTGCCATTGAAAAACATGTTTTTCATATACCAGAAATGTTTGAAGCTACTGACTGAATGAAAGGAGCTGGCATCTCACTCTCTTTGAATCTTCTTTATCATGCTAGGATTAACAGGAAAAAGCTAAAAATTTCAGAATTGCACCTTGCAATGCGGAGAAATTACTGTTTGTGCATTTACAATATTCATTGATTTTTGCCATTGAAAAACGTCCAGAAATGATTGAAGGTACTGACTGAATGAAAGGAGCTGGCATCTCACTCTCTTTGAATCTTCTTTATCATGCTAAGAGGAGCAGGAAAAAGCAAAAAATTTCAGAATTGCACCTTGCAATGCGGAGAAATTACTGTTTTGTGCATTTACAATATTCATTGGTTTTTGCCATTGAAAAACGTCCAGAAATGATTGAAGCTACTGACTGAATGAAAGGAGCTGGCATCTCACTCTCTTTGAATCTTCTTTATCATGCTAAGAGCAGGAAAAAGCAAAAAATTTCAGAATTGCACCTTGCAATGCGGAGAAATTACAGTTTGTGCATTTACAATATTCATTGATTTTTGCCATTGAAAAACATCCAGAAATGATTGAAGCTACTGACTGAATGAAAGGAGCTGGCATCTCACTCTCTTTGAATCTTCTTTATCATGCTAAGAGGAGCAGGAAAAAGCAAAAAATTTCAGAATTGCACCTTGCAATGTGGAGAAATTACTGTTTGTGCATTTACAATATTCATTGATTTTTACCATTGAAAAACGTCCAGAAATGATTGAAGCTACTGACTGAATGAAAGTAGCTGGCATCTCACTCTCTTTGAATCTTCTTTATCATGCTAAGAGGAGCAGGAAAAAGCAAAAAATTTCAGACTTGCACCTTGCAATGCGGAGAAATTACTGTTTGTGCATTTACAATATTCATTGATTTTTGCCATTGAAAAACATCATGTTATTCATATACCAGAAATGTTTGAAGCTACTGACTGAATGAAAGGAGCTGGCATCTCACTCTCTTTGAATCTTCTTTATCATGCTAAGAGGAGCAGGAAAAAGCAAAAAATTTCAGAATTGCACCTTGCAATGCGGAGAAATTACTGTTTGTGCATTTACAATATTCATTGATTTTTGCCATTGAAAAACATCATGTTATTCATATACCAGAAATGTTTGAAGCTACTGACTGAATGAAAGGAGCTGGCATCTCACTCTCTTTGAATCTTCTTTATCATGCTAAGAGGAGCAGGAAAAAGCAAAAAATTTCAGAATTGCACCTTGCAATGTGGAGAAATTACTGTTTGTGCATTTACAATATTCATTGATTTTTACCATTGAAAAACGTCCAGAAATGATTGAAGCTACTGACTGAATGAAAGTAGCTGGCATCTCACTCTCTTTGAATCTTCTTTATCATGCTAGGATTAGCAGGAAAAAGCAAAAAATTTCAGAATTGCACCTTGCAATGTGGAGATATTACTGTTTGTGCATTTACAATATTCATTGATTTTTGCCATTGAAAAACATGTTTTTCATATACCAGAAATGTTTGAAGCTACTGACTGAATGAAAGGAGCTGGCATCTCACTCTCTTTGAATCTTCTTTATCATGCTAGGATTAACAGGAAAAAGCAAAAAATTTCAGAATTGCACCTTGCAATGTGGAGATATTACTGTTTGTGCATTTACAATATTCATTGATTTTTGCCATTGAAAAACATGTTTTTCATATACCAGAAATGTTTGAAGCTACTGACTGAATGAAAGGAGCTGGCATCTCACTCTCTTTGAATCTTCTTTATCATGCTAGGATTAACAGGAAAAAGCTAAAAATTTCAGAATTGCACCGTGCAATGTGGAGATATTACTGTTTGTGCATTTACAATATTCATTGATTTTTGCCATTGAAAAACATGTTTTTCATATACCAGAAATGTTTGAAGCTACTGACTGAATGAAAGGAGCTGGCATCTCACTCTCTTTGAATCTTTATCATGCTAGGATTAGCAGGAAAAAGCAAAAAATTTCAGAATTGCACCTTGCAATGTGGAGATATTACTGTTTGTGCATTTACAATATTCATTGATTTTTGCCATTGAAAAACATGTTTTTCATATACCAGAAATGTTTGAAGCTACTGACTGAATGAAAGGAGCTGGCATCTCACTCTCTTTGAATCTTCTTTATCATGCTAGGATTAACAGGAAAAAGCTAAAAATTTCAGAATTGCACCGTGCAATGTGGAGATATTACTGTTTGTGCATTTACAATATTCATTGATTTTTGCCATTGAAAAACATGTTTTTCATATACCAGAAATGTTTGAAGCTACTGACTGAATGAAAGGAGCTGGCATCTCACTCTCTTTGAATCTTCTTTATCATGCTAGGATTAGCAGGAAAAAGCAAAAAATTTCAGAATTGCACCTTGCAATGTGGAGATATTACTGTTTGTGCATTTACAATATTCATTGATTTTTGCCATTGAAAAACATGTTTTTCATATAACAGAAATGTTTGAAGCTACTGACTGAATGAAAGGAGCTGGCATCTCACTCTCTTTGAATCTTCTTTATCAATGCTAGGATTAACAGGAAAAAGCAAAAAATTTCAGAATTGCACCTTGCAATGTGGAGATATTACTGTTTGTGCATTTACAATATTCATTGATTTTTGCCATTGAAAAACATGTTTTTCATATACCAGAAATGTTTGAAGCTACTGACTGAATGAAAGGAGCTGGCATCTCACTCTCTTTGAATCTTCTTTATCATGCTAGGATTAACAGGAAAAAGCTAAAAATTTCAGAATTGCACCGTGCAATGTGGAGATATTACTGTTTGTGCATTTACAATATTCATTGATTTTTGCCATTGAAAAACATGTTTTTCATATACCAGAAATGTTTGAAGCTACTGACTGAATGAAAGGAGCTGGCATCTCACTCTCTTTGAATCTTCTTTATCATGCTAGGATTAGCAGGAAAAAGCAAAAAATTTCAGAATTGCACCTTGCAATGCGGAGAAATTACTGTTTGTGCATTTACAATATTCATTGATTTTTGCCATTGAAAAACGTCCAGAAATGATTGAAGGTACTGACTGAATGAAAGGAGCTGGCATCTCACTCTCTTTGAATCTTCTTTATCATGCTAAGAGGAGCAGGAAAAAGCAAAAAATTTCAGAATTGCACCTTGCAATGCGGAGAAATTACTGTTTTGTGCATTTACAATATTCATTGGTTTTTGCCATTGAAAAACGTCCAGAAATGATTGAAGCTACTGACTGAATGAAAGGAGCTGGCATCTCACTCTCTTTGAATCTTCTTTATCATGCTAAGAGCAGGAAAAAGCAAAAAATTTCAGAATTGCACCTTGCAATGCGGAGAAATTACAGTTTGTGCATTTACAATATTCATTGATTTTTGCCATTGAAAAACATCCAGAAATGATTGAAGCTACTGACTGAATGAAAGGAGCTGGCATCTCACTCTCTTTGAATCTTCTTTATCATGCTAAGAGGAGCAGGAAAAAGCAAAAAATTTCAGAATTGCACCTTGCAATGTGGAGAAATTACTGTTTGTGCATTTACAATATTCATTGATTTTTACCATTGAAAAACGTCCAGAAATGATTGAAGCTACTGACTGAATGAAAGTAGCTGGCATCTCACTCTCTTTGAATCTTCTTTATCATGCTAAGAGGAGCAGGAAAAAGCAAAAAATTTCAGACTTGCACCTTGCAATGCGGAGAAATTACTGTTTGTGCATTTACAATATTCATTGATTTTTGCCATTGAAAAACATCATGTTATTCATATACCAGAAATGTTTGAAGCTACTGACTGAATGAAAGGAGCTGGCATCTCACTCTCTTTGAATCTTCTTTATCATGCTAAGAGGAGCAGGAAAAAGCAAAAAATTTCAGAATTGCACCTTGCAATGCGGAGAAATTACTGTTTGTGCATTTACAATATTCATTGATTTTTGCCATTGAAAAACATCATGTTATTCATATACCAGAAATGTTTGAAGCTACTGACTGAATGAAAGGAGCTGGCATCTCACTCTCTTTGAATCTTCTTTATCATGCTAAGAGGAGCAGGAAAAAGCAAAAAATTTCAGAATTGCACCTTGCAATGTGGAGAAATTACTGTTTGTGCATTTACAATATTCATTGATTTTTACCATTGAAAAACGTCCAGAAATGATTGAAGCTACTGACTGAATGAAAGTAGCTGGCATCTCACTCTCTTTGAATCTTCTTTATCATGCTAGGATTAGCAGGAAAAAGCAAAAAATTTCAGAATTGCACCTTGCAATGTGGAGATATTACTGTTTGTGCATTTACAATATTCATTGATTTTTGCCATTGAAAAACATGTTTTTCATATACCAGAAATGTTTGAAGCTACTGACTGAATGAAAGGAGCTGGCATCTCACTCTCTTTGAATCTTCTTTATCATGCTAGGATTAACAGGAAAAAGCAAAAAATTTCAGAATTGCACCTTGCAATGTGGAGATATTACTGTTTGTGCATTTACAATATTCATTGATTTTTGCCATTGAAAAACATGTTTTTCATATACCAGAAATGTTTGAAGCTACTGACTGAATGAAAGGAGCTGGCATCTCACTCTCTTTGAATCTTCTTTATCATGCTAGGATTAACAGGAAAAAGCTAAAAATTTCAGAATTGCACCGTGCAATGTGGAGATATTACTGTTTGTGCATTTACAATATTCATTGATTTTTGCCATTGAAAAACATGTTTTTCATATACCAGAAATGTTTGAAGCTACTGACTGAATGAAAGGAGCTGGCATCTCACTCTCTTTGAATCTTTATCATGCTAGGATTAGCAGGAAAAAGCAAAAAATTTCAGAATTGCACCTTGCAATGTGGAGATATTACTGTTTGTGCATTTACAATATTCATTGATTTTTGCCATTGAAAAACATGTTTTTCATATACCAGAAATGTTTGAAGCTACTGACTGAATGAAAGGAGCTGGCATCTCACTCTCTTTGAATCTTCTTTATCATGCTAGGATTAACAGGAAAAAGCAAAAAATTTCAGAATTGCACCTTGCAATGTGGAGATATTACTGTTTGTGCATTTACAATATTCATTGATTTTTGCCATTGAAAAACATGTTTTTCATATACCAGAAATGTTTGAAGCTACTGACTGAATGAAAGGAGCTGGCATCTCACTCTCTTTGAATCTTCTTTATCATGCTAGGATTAACAGGAAAAAGCTAAAAATTTCAGAATTGCACCTTGCAATGCGGAGAAATTACTGTTTGTGCATTTACAATATTCATTGATTTTTGCCATTGAAAAACGTCCAGAAATGATTGAAGGTACTGACTGAATGAAAGGAGCTGGCATCTCACTCTCTTTGAATCTTCTTTATCATGCTAAGAGGAGCAGGAAAAAGCAAAAAATTTCAGAATTGCACCTTGCAATGCGGAGAAATTACTGTTTTGTGCATTTACAATATTCATTGGTTTTTGCCATTGAAAAACGTCCAGAAATGATTGAAGCTACTGACTGAATGAAAGGAGCTGGCATCTCACTCTCTTTGAATCTTCTTTATCATGCTAAGAGGAGCAGGAAAAAGCAAAAAATTTCAGAATTGCACCTTGCAATGCGGAGAAATTACAGTTTGTGCATTTACAATATTCATTGATTTTTGCCATTGAAAAACATCCAGAAATGATTGAAGCTACTGACTGAATGAAAGGAGCTGGCATCTCACTCTCTTTGAATCTTCTTTATCATGCTAAGAGGAGCAGGAAAAAGCAAAAAATTTCAGAATTGCACCTTGCAATGTGGAGAAATTACTGTTTGTGCATTTACAATATTCATTGATTTTTACCATTGAAAAACGTCCAGAAATGATTGAAGCTACTGACTGAATGAAAGTAGCTGGCATCTCACTCTCTTTGAATCTTCTTTATCATGCTAAGAGGAGCAGGAAAAAGCAAAAAATTTCAGACTTGCACCTTGCAATGCGGAGAAATTACTGTTTGTGCATTTACAATATTCATTGATTTTTGCCATTGAAAAACATCATGTTATTCATATACCAGAAATGTTTGAAGCTACTGACTGAATGAAAGGAGCTGGCATCTCACTCTCTTTGAATCTTCTTTATCATGCTAAGAGGAGCAGGAAAAAGCAAAAAATTTCAGAATTGCACCTTGCAATGCGGAGAAATTACTGTTTGTGCATTTACAATATTCATTGATTTTTGCCATTGAAAAACATCATGTTATTCATATACCAGAAATGTTTGAAGCTACTGACTGAATGAAAGGAGCTGGCATCTCACTCTCTTTGAATCTTCTTTATCATGCTAAGAGGAGCAGGAAAAAGCAAAAAATTTCAGAATTGCACCTTGCAATGTGGAGAAATTACTGTTTGTGCATTTACAATATTCATTGATTTTTACCATTGAAAAACGTCCAGAAATGATTGAAGCTACTGACTGAATGAAAGTAGCTGGCATCTCACTCTCTTTGAATCTTCTTTATCATGCTAAGAGGAGCAGGAAAAAGCAAAAAATTTCAGACTTGCACCTTGCAATGCGGAGAAATTACTGTTTGTGCATTTACAATATTCATTGATTTTTGCCATTGAAAAACATCATGTTATTCATATACCAGAAATGTTTGAAGCTACTGACTGAATGAAAGGAGCTGGCATCTCACTCTCTTTGAATCTTCTTTATCATGCTAAGAGGAGCAGGAAAAAGCAAAAAATTTCAGAATTGCACCTTGCAATGCGGAGAAATTACTGTTTGTGCATTTACAATATTCATTGATTTTTGCCATTGAAAAACATCATGTTATTCATATACCAGAAATGATTGAAGCTACTGACTGAATGAAAGGAGCTGGCATCTCACTCTCTTTGAATCTTCTTTATCATGCTAAGAGGAGCAGGAAAAAGTAAAAAATTTCAGAATTGCACCTTGCAATGCGGAGAAATTACTGTTTGTGCATTTATAATATTCAATGATTTTTGCCATTGAAAAACGTCCAGAAATGATTGAAGCTACTGACTGAACGAAAGGAGCTGGCATCTCACTCTCTTTGAATCTTCTTTATCATGCTAAGAGGAGCAGGAAAAAGCAAAAAATTTCAGAATTGCACCTTGCAATGCGGAGAAATTACTGTTTGTGCATTTACAATATTCATTGATTTTTGCCATTGAAAAACATCCAGAAATGATTGAAGCTACTGACTGAATGAAAGGAGCTGGCATCTCACTCTCTTTGAATCTTCTTTATCATGCTAAGAGGAGCAGGAAAAAGCAAAAAATTTCAGAATTGCACCTTGCAATGCGGAGAAATTACTGTTTGTGCATTTACAATATTCATTGATTTTTGCCATTGAAAAACATCATGTTATTCATATACCAGAAATGCTTGAAGCTACTGACTGAATGAAAGGAGCTGACATCTCACTCTCTTTGAATCTTCTTTATCATGCTAAGAGGAGCAGGAAAAAGCAAAAAATTTCAGAATTGCACCTTGCAATGCGGAGAAATTACTGTTTGTGCATTTACAATATTCATTGATTTTTGCCATTGAAAAACATGTTTTTCATATACCAGAAATGTTTGAAGCTACTGACTGAATGAAAGGAGCTGGCATCTCACTCTCTTTGAATCTTCTTTATCATGCTAGGATTAGCAGGAAAAAGCAAAAAATTTCAGAATTGCACCTTGCAATGTGGAGATATTACTGTTTGTGCATTTACAATATTCATTGATTTTTGCCATTGAAAAACATGTTTTTCATATACCAGAAATGTTTGAAGCTACTGACTGAATGAAAGGAGCTGGCATCTCACTCTCTTTGAATCTTCTTTATCATGCTAGGATTAACAGGAAAAAGCAAAAAATTTCAGAATTGCACCTTGCAATGTGGAGATATTACTGTTTGTGCATTTACAATATTCATTGATTTTTGCCATTGAAAAACATGTTTTTCATATACCAGAAATGTTTGAAGCTACTGACTGAATGAAAGGAGCTGGCATCTCACTCTCTTTGAATCTTCTTTATCATGCTAGGATTAGCAGGAAAAAGCAAAAAATTTCAGAATTGCACCTTGCAATGTGGAGATATTACTGTTTGTGCATTTACAATATTCATTGATTTTTGCCATTGAAAAACATGTTTTTCATATACCAGAAATGTTTGAAGCTACTGACTGAATGAAAGGAGCTGGCATCTCACTCTCTTTGAATCTTCTTTATCATGCTAGGATTAACAGGAAAAAGCTAAAAATTTCAGAATTGCACCGTGCAATGTGGAGATATTACTGTTTGTGCATTTACAATATTCATTGATTTTTGCCATTGAAAAACATGTTTTTCATATACCAGAAATGTTTGAAGCTACTGACTGAATGAAAGGAGCTGGCATCTCACTCTCTTTGAATCTTCTTTATCATGCTAGGATTAGCAGGAAAAAGCAAAAAATTTCAGAATTGCACCTTGCAATGTGGAGATATTACTGTTTGTGCATTTACAATATTCATTGATTTTTGCCATTGAAAAACATGTTTTTCATATACCAGAAATGTTTGAAGCTACTGACTGAATGAAAGGAGCTGGCATCTCACTCTCTTTGAATCTTCTTTATCATGCTAGGATTAACAGGAAAAAGCTAAAAATTTCAGAATTGCACCGTGCAATGTTGAGATATTACTGTTTGTGAATTTACAATATTCATTGATTTTTGCCATTGAAAAACATGTTTTTCATATACCAGAAATGTTTGAAGCTACTGACTGAATGAAAGGAGCTGGCATCTCACTCTCTTTGAATCTTCTTTATCATGCTAGGATTAACAGGAAAAAGCAAAAAAATTCAGAATTGCACCTTGCAATGTGGAGATATTACTGTTTGTGCATTTACAATATTCATTGATTTTTGCCATTGAAAAACATGTTTTTCATATACCAGAAATGTTTGAAGCTACTGACTGAATGAAAGGAGCTGGCATCTCACTCTCTTTGAATCTTCTTTATCATGCTAGGATTAACAGGAAAAAGCTAAAAATTTCAGAATTGCACCGTGCAATGTGGAGATATTACTGTTTGTGCATTTACAATATTCATTGATTTTTGCCATTGAAAAACATGTTTTTCATATACCAGAAATGTTTGAAGCTACTGACTGAATGAAAGGAGCTGGCATCTCACTCTCTTTGAATCTTCTTTATCATGCTAGGATTAGCAGGAAAAAGCAAAAAATTTCAGAATTGCACCTTGCAATGTGGAGATATTACTGTTTGTGCATTTACAATATTCATTGATTTTTGCCATTGAAAAACATGTTTTTCATATACCAGAAATGTTTGAAGCTACTGACTGAATGAAAGGAGCTGGCATCTCACTCTCTTTGAATCTTCTTTATCATGCTAGGATTAACAGGAAAAAGCAAAAAATTTCAGAATTGCACCTTGCAATGTGGAGATATTACTGTTTGTGCATTTACAATATTCATTGATTTTTGCCATTGAAAAACATGTTTTTCATATACCAGAAATGTTTGAAGCTACTGACTGAATGAAAGGAGCTGGCATCTCACTCTCTTTGAATCTTCTTTATCATGCTAGGATTAGCAGGAAAAAGCAAAAAATTTCAGAATTGCACCTTGCAATGTGGAGATATTACTGTTTGTGCATTTACAATATTCATTGATTTTTGCCATTGAAAAACGTTTTTCATATACCAGAAATGTTTGAAGCTACTGACTGAATGAAAGGAGCTGGCATCTCACTCTCTTTGAATCTTCTTTATCATGCTAGGATTAACAGGAAAAAGCTAAAAATTTCAGAATTGCACCGTGCAATGTGGAGATATTACTGTTTGTGCATTTACAATATTCATTGATTTTTGCCATTGAAAAACGTTTTTCATATACCAGAAATGTTTGAAGCTACTGACTGAATGAAAGGAGCTGGCATCTCACTCTCTTTGAATCTTCTTTATCATGCTAGGATTAGCAGGAAAAAGCAAAAAATTTCAGAATTGCACCTTGCAATGCGGAGAAATTACTGTTTGTGCATTTACAATATTCATTGATTTTTACCATTGAAAAACGTCCAGAAATGATTGAAGCTACTGACTGAATGAAAGTAGCTGGCATCTCACTCTCTTTGAATCTTCTTTATCATGCTAAGAGGAGCAGGAAAAAGCAAAAAATTTCAGACTTGCGCCTTGCAATGCGGAGAAATTACTGTTTGTGCATTTACAATATTCATTGATTTTTGCCATTGAAAAACATCATGTTATTCATATACCAGAAATGTTTGAAGCTACTGACTGAATGAAAGGAGCTGGCATCTCACTCTCTTTGAATCTTCTTTATCATGCTAAGAGGAGCAGGAAAAAGCAAAAAATTTCAGAATTGCACCTTGCAATGCGGAGAAATTACTGTTTGTGCATTTACAATATTCATTGATTTTTGCCATTGAAAAACATCCAGAAATGATTGAAGCTACTGACTGAATGAAAGGAGCTGGCATCTCACTCTCTTTGAATCTTCTTTATCATGCTAAGAGGAGCAGGAAAAAGCAAAAAATTTCAGAATTGCACCTTGCAATGCGGAGAAATTACTGTTTGTGCATTTACAATATTCATTGATTTTTGCCATTGAAAAACATCATGTTATTCATATACCAGAAATGTTTGAAGCTACTGACTGAATGAAAGGAGCTGACATCACACTCTCTTTGAATCTTGTTTATCATGCTAAGAGGAGCAGGAAAAAGCAAAAAATTTCAGAATTGCACCTTGCAATGCGGAGAAATTACTGTTTGTGCATTTACAATATTCATTGATTTTTGCCATTGAAAAACATGTTTTTCATATACCAGAAATGTTTGAAGCTACTGACTGAATGAAAGGAGCTGGCATCTCACTCTCTTTGAATCTTCTTTATCATGCTAGGATTAACAGGAAAAAGCAAAAAATTTCAGAATTGCACCTTGCAATGTGGAGATATTACTGTTTGTGCATTTACAATATTCATTGATTTTTGCCATTGAAAAACATGTTTTTCATATACCAGAAATGTTTGAAGCTACTGACTGAATGAAAGGAGCTGGCATCTCACTCTCTTTGAATCTTCTTTATCATGCTAGGATTAACAGGAAAAAGCTAAAAATTTCAGAATTGCACCGTGCAATGTTGAGATATTACTGTTTGTGAATTTACAATATTCATTGATTTTTGCCATTGAAAAACATGTTTTTCATATACCAGAAATGTTTGAAGCTACTGACTGAATGAAAGGAGCTGGCATCTCACTCTCTTTGAATCTTCTTTATCATGCTAGGATTAGCAGGAAAAAGCAAAAAAATTCAGAATTGCACCTTGCAATGTGGAGATATTACTGTTTGTGCATTTACAATATTCATTGATTTTTGCCATTGAAAAACATGTTTTTCATATACCAGAAATGTTTGAAGCTACTGACTGAATGAAAGGAGCTGGCATCTCACTCTCTTTGAATCTTCTTTATCATGCTAGGATTAACAGGAAAAAGCTAAAAATTTCAGAATTGCACCGTGCAATGTGGAGATATTACTGTTTGTGCATTTACAATATTCATTGATTTTTGCCATTGAAAAACATGTTTTTCATATACCAGAAATGTTTGAAGCTACTGACTGAATGAAAGGAGCTGGCATCTCACTCTCTTTGAATCTTCTTTATCATGCTAGGATTAGCAGGAAAAAGCAAAAAATTTCAGAATTGCACCTTGCAATGTGGAGATATTACTGTTTGTGCATTTACAATATTCATTGATTTTTGCCATTGAAAAACATGTTTTTCATATACCAGAAATGTTTGAAGCTACTGACTGAATGAAAGGAGCTGGCATCTCACTCTCTTTGAATCTTCTTTATCATGCTAGGATTAACAGGAAAAAGCAAAAAATTTCAGAATTGCACCTTGCAATGTGGAGATATTACTGTTTGTGCATTTACAATATTCATTGATTTTTGCCATTGAAAAACATGTTTTTCATATACCAGAAATGTTTGAAGCTACTGACTGAATGAAAGGAGCTGGCATCTCACTCTCTTTGAATCTTCTTTATCATGCTAGGATTAGCAGGAAAAAGCAAAAAATTTCAGAATTGCACCTTGCAATGTGGAGATATTACTGTTTGTGCATTTACAATATTCATTGATTTTTGCCATTGAAAAACATGTTTTTCATATACCAGAAATGTTTGAAGCTACTGACTGAATGAAAGGAGCTGGCATCTCACTCTCTTTGAATCTTCTTTATCATGCTAGGATTAACAGGAAAAAGCTAAAAATTTCAGAATTGCACCGTGCAATGTGGAGATATTACTGTTTGTGCATTTACAATATTCATTGATTTTTGCCATTGAAAAACATGTTTTTCATATACCAGAAATGTTTGAAGCTACTGACTGAATGAAAGGAGCTGGCATCTCACTCTCTTTGAATCTTCTTTATCATGCTAGGATTAGCAGGAAAAAGCAAAAAATTTCAGAATTGCACCTTGCAATGTGGAGATATTACTGTTTGTGCATTTACAATATTCATTGATTTTTGCCATTGAAAAACATGTTTTTCATATAACAGAAATGTTTGAAGCTACTGACTGAATGAAAGGAGCTGGCATCTCACTCTCTTTGAATCTTCTTTATCAATGCTAGGATTAACAGGAAAAAGCAAAAAATTTCAGAATTGCACCTTGCAATGTGGAGATATTACTGTTTGTGCATTTACAATATTCATTGATTTTTGCCATTGAAAAACATGTTTTTCATATACCAGAAATGTTTGAAGCTACTGACTGAATGAAAGGAGCTGGCATCTCACTCTCTTTGAATCTTCTTTATCATGCTAGGATTAACAGGAAAAAGCTAAAAATTTCAGAATTGCACCGTGCAATGTGGAGATATTACTGTTTGTGCATTTACAATATTCATTGATTTTTGCCATTGAAAAACATGTTTTTCATATACCAGAAATGTTTGAAGCTACTGACTGAATGAAAGGAGCTGGCATCTCACTCTCTTTGAATCTTCTTTATCATGCTAGGATTAGCAGGAAAAAGCAAAAAATTTCAGAATTGCACCTTGCAATGTGGAGATATTACTGTTTGTGCATTTACAATATTCATTGATTTTTGCCATTGAAAAACATGTTTTTCATATACCAGAAATGTTTGAAGCTACTGACTGAATGAAAGGAGCTGGCATCTCACTCTCTTTGAATCCTCTTTATCATGCTAGGATTAACAGGAAAAAGCTAAAAATTTCAGAATTGCACCGTGCAATGTGGAGATATTACTGTTTGTGCATTTACAATATTCATTGATTTTTGCCATTGAAAAACATGTTTTTCATATACCAGAAATGTTTGAAGCTACTGACTGAATGAAAGGAGCTGGCATCTCACTCTCTTTGAATCTTCTTTATCATGCTAGGATTAACAGGAAAAAGCAAAAAATTTCAGAATTGCACCTTGCAATGTGGAGATATTACTGTTTGTGCATTTACAATATTCATTGATTTTTGCCATTGAAAAACATGTTTTTCATATACCAGAAATGTTTGAAGCTACTGACTGAATGAAAGGAGCTGGCATCTCACTCTCTTTGAATCTTCTTTATCATGCTAGGATTAACAGGAAAAAGCTAAAAATTTCAGAATTGCACCGTGCAATGTGGAGATATTACTGTTTGTGCATTTACAATATTCATTGATTTTTGCCATTGAAAAACATGTTTTTCATATACCAGAAATGTTTGAAGCTACTGACTGAATGAAAGGAGCTGGCATCTCACTCTCTTTGAATCTTCTTTATCATGCTAGGATTAACAGGAAAAAGCAAAAAATTTCAGAATTGCACCTTGCAATGCGGAGAAATTACTGTTTGTGCATTTATAATATTCAATGATTTTTGCCATTGAAAAACGTCCAGAAATGATTGAAGCTACTGACTGAACGAAAGGAGCTGGCATCTCACTCTCTTTGAATCTTCTTTATCATGCTAAGAGGAGCAGGAAAAAGCAAAAAATTTCAGAATTGCACCTTGCAATGCGGAGAAATTACTGTTTGTGCATTTACAATATTCATTGATTTTTGCCATTGAAAAACATCCAGAAATGATTGAAGCTACTGACTGAATGAAAGGAGCTGGCATCTCACTCTCTTTGAATCTTCTTTATCATGCTAAGAGGAGCAGGAAAAAGCAAAAAATTTCAGAATTGCAGCTTGCAATGCGGAGAAATTACTGTTTGTGCATTTACAATATTCATTGATTTTTGCCATTGAAAAACATCATGTTATTCATATACCAGAAATGTTTGAAGCTAATGACTGAATGAAAGGAGCTGACATCTCACTCTCTTTGAATCTTCTTTATCATGCTAAGAGGAGCAGGAAAAAGCAAAAAATTTCAGAATTGCACCTTGCAATGCGGAGAAATTACTGTTTGTGCATTTACAATATTCATTGATTTTTGCCATTGAAAAACGTCCAGAAATGATTGAAGCTACTGACTGAATGAAAGGAGCTGGCATCTCACTCTCTTTGAATCTTCTTTATCATGCTAAGAGGAGCAGGAAAAAGCAAAAAATTTCAGAATTGCACCTTGCAATGCGGAGAAATTACTGTTTGTGCATTTACAATATTCATTGATTTTTGCCATTGAAAAACATGTTATTCATATACCAGAAATGTTTGAAGCTACTGACTGAATGAAAGGAGCTGGCACCTCACTCTCTTTGAATCTTCTTTATCATGCTAAGAGGAGCGGGAAAAAGCAAAAAATTTCAGAATTGCACCTTGCAATGTGGAGAAATTACTGTTTGTGCATTTATAATATTCAATGATTTTTGCCATTGAAAAACGTCCAGAAATGATTGAAGCTACTGACTGAACGAAAGGAGCTGGCATCTCATACCAGAAATGTTTGAAGCTACTGACTGAATGAAAGGAGCTGGCATCTCACTCTCTTTGAATCTTCTTTATCATGCTAGGATTAACAGGAAAAAGCTAAAAATTTCAGAATTGCACCGTGCAATGTGGAGATATTACTGTTTGTGCATTTACAATATTCATTGATTTTTGCCATTGAAAAACATGTTTTTCATATACCAGAAATGTTTGAAGCTACTGACTGAATGAAAGGAGCTGGCATCTCACTCTCTTTGAATCTTCTTTATCATGCTAGGATTAGCAGGAAAAAGCAAAAAATTTCAGAATTGCACCTTGCAATGTGGAGATATTACTGTTTGTGCATTTACAATATTCATTGATTTTTGCCATTGAAAAATATGTTTTTCATATACCAGAAATGTTTGAAGCTACTGACTGAATGAAAGGAGCTGGCATCTCACTCTCTTTGAATCTTCTTTATCATGCTAGGATTAACAGGAAAAAGCAAAAAATTTCAGAATTGCACCTTGCAATGTGGAGATATTACTGTTTGTGCATTTACAATATTCATTGATTTTTGCCATTGAAAAACATGTTTTTCATATACCAGAAATGTTTGAAGCTACTGACTGAATGAAAGGAGCTGGCATCTCACTCTCTTTGAATCTTCTTTATCATGCTAGGATTAACAGGAAAAAGCTAAAAATTTCAGAATTGCACCGTGCAATGTTGAGATATTACTGTTTGTGCATTTACAATATTCATTGATTTTTGCCATTGAAAAACATGTTTTTCATATACCAGAAATGTTTGAAGCTACTGACTGAATGAAAGGAGCTGGCATCTCACTCTCTTTGAATCTTCTTTATCATGCTAGGATTAGCAGGAAAAAGCAAAAAATTTCAGAATTGCACCTTGCAATGTGGAGATATTACTGTTTGTGCATTTACAATATTCATTGATTTTTGCCATTGAAAAACATGTTTTTCATATACCAGAAATGTTTGAAGCTACTGACTGAATGAAAGGAGCTGGCATCTCACTCTCTTTGAATCTTCTTTATCATGCTAGGATTAACAGGAAAAAGCTAAAAATTTCAGAATTGCACCGTGCAATGTGGAGATATTACTGTTTGTGCATTTACAATATTCATTGATTTTTGCCATTGAAAAACATGTTTTTCATATACCAGAAATGTTTGAAGCTACTGACTGAATGAAAGGAGCTGGCATCTCACTCTCTTTGAATCTTCTTTATCATGCTAGGATTAGCAGGAAAAAGCAAAAAATTTCAGAATTGCACCTTGCAATGTGGAGATATTACTGTTTGTGCATTTACAATATTCATTGATTTTTGCCATTGAAAAACGTTTTTCATATACCAGAAATGTTTGAAGCTACTGACTGAATGAAAGGAGCTGGCATCTCACTCTCTTTGAATCTTCTTTATCATGCTAGGATTAACAGGAAAAAGCAAAAAATTTCAGAATTGCACCTTGCAATGTGGAGATATTACTGTTTGTGCATTTACAATATTCATTGATTTTTGCCATTGAAAAACATGTTTTTCATATACCAGAAATGTTTGAAGCTACTGACTGAATGAAAGGAGCTGGCATCTCACTCTCTTTGAATCTTCTTTATCATGCTAGGATTAGCAGGAAAAAGCAAAAAATTTCAGAATTGCACCTTGCAATGTGGAGATATTACTGTTTGTGCATTTACAATATTCATTGATTTTTGCCATTGAAAAACATGTTTTTCATATACCAGAAATGTTTGAAGCTACTGACTGAATGAAAGGAGCTGGCATCTCACTCTCTTTGAATCTTCTTTATCATGCTAGGATTAACAGGAAAAAGCTAAAAATTTCAGAATTGCACCGTGCAATGTGGAGATATTACTGTTTGTGCATTTACAATATTCATTGATTTTTGCCATTGAAAAACATGTTTTTCATATACCAGAAATGTTTGAAGCTACTGACTGAATGAAAGGAGCTGGCATCTCACTCTCTTTGAATCTTTATCATGCTAGGATTAGCAGGAAAAAGCAAAAAATTTCAGAATTGCACCTTGCAATGTGGAGATATTACTGTTTGTGCATTTACAATATTCATTGATTTTTGCCATTGAAAAACATGTTTTTCATATACCAGAAATGTTTGAAGCTACTGACTGAATGAAAGGAGCTGGCATCTCACTCTCTTTGAATCTTCTTTATCATGCTAGGATTAACAGGAAAAAGCTAAAAATTTCAGAATTGCACCGTGCAATGTGGAGATATTACTGTTTGTGCATTTACAATATTCATTGATTTTTGCCATTGAAAAACATGTTTTTCATATACCAGAAATGTTTGAAGCTACTGACTGAATGAAAGGAGCTGGCATCTCACTCTCTTTGAATCTTCTTTATCATGCTAGGATTAGCAGGAAAAAGCAAAAAATTTCAGAATTGCACCTTGCAATGTGGAGATATTACTGTTTGTGCATTTACAATATTCATTGATTTTTGCCATTGAAAAATATGTTTTTCATATACCAGAAATGTTTGAAGCTACTGACTGAATGAAAGGAGCTGGCATCTCACTCTCTTTGAATCTTCTTTATCATGCTAGGATTAACAGGAAAAAGCAAAAAATTTCAGAATTGCACCTTGCAATGTGGAGATATTACTGTTTGTGCATTTACAATATTCATTGATTTTTGCCATTGAAAAACATGTTTTTCATATACCAGAAATGTTTGAAGCTACTGACTGAATGAAAGGAGCTGGCATCTCACTCTCTTTGAATCTTCTTTATCATGCTAGGATTAACAGGAAAAAGCTAAAAATTTCAGAATTGCACCGTGCAATGTGGAGATATTACTGTTTGTGCATTTACAATATTCATTGATTTTTGCCATTGAAAAACATGTTTTTCATATACCAGAAATGTTTGAAGCTACTGACTGAATGAAAGGAGCTGGCATCTCACTCTCTTTGAATCTTCTTTATCATGCTAGGATTAGTAGGAAAAAGCAAAAAATTTCAGAATTGCACCTTGCAATGTGGAGATATTACTGTTTGTGCATTTACAATATTCATTGATTTTTGCCATTGAAAAACATGTTTTTCATATACCAGAAATGTTTGAAGCTACTGACTGAATGAAAGGAGCTGGCATCTCACTCTCTTTGAATCTTCTTTATCATGCTAGGATTAACAGGAAAAAGCAAAAAATTTCAGAATTGCACCTTGCAATGTGGAGATATTACTGTTTGTGCATTTACAATATTCATTGATTTTTGCCATTGAAAAACATGTTTTTCATATACCAGAAATGTTTGAAGCTACTGACTGAATGAAAGGAGCTGGCATCTCACTCTCTTTGAATCTTCTTTATCATGCTAGGATTAACAGGAAAAAGCTAAAAATTTCAGAATTGCACCGTGCAATGTTGAGATATTACTGTTTGTGCATTTACAATATTCATTGATTTTTGCCATTGAAAAACATGTTTTTCATATACCAGAAATGTTTGAAGCTACTGACTGAATGAAAGGAGCTGGCATCTCACTCTCTTTGAATCTTCTTTATCATGCTAGGATTAGCAGGAAAAAGCAAAAAATTTCAGAATTGCACCTTGCAATGTGGAGATATTACTGTTTGTGCATTTACAATATTCATTGATTTTTGCCATTGAAAAACATGTTTTTCATATACCAGAAATGTTTGAAGCTACTGACTGAATGAAAGGAGCTGGCATCTCACTCTCTTTGAATCTTCTTTATCATGCTAGGATTAACAGGAAAAAGCTAAAAATTTCAGAATTGCACCGTGCAATGTGGAGATATTACTGTTTGTGCATTTACAATATTCATTGATTTTTGCCATTGAAAAACATGTTTTTCATATACCAGAAATGTTTGAAGCTACTGACTGAATGAAAGGAGCTGGCATCTCACTCTCTTTGAATCTTCTTTATCATGCTAGGATTAGCAGGAAAAAGCAAAAAATTTCAGAATTGCACCTTGCAATGTGGAGATATTACTGTTTGTGCATTTACAATATTCATTGATTTTTGCCATTGAAAAACATGTTTTTCATATACCAGAAATGTTTGAAGCTACTGACTGAATGAAAGGAGCTGGCATCTCACTCTCTTTGAATCTTCTTTATCATGCTAGGATTAACAGGAAAAAGCAAAAAATTTCAGAATTGCACCTTGCAATGTGGAGATATTACTGTTTGTGCATTTACAATATTCATTGATTTTTGCCATTGAAAAACATGTTTTTCATATACCAGAAATGTTTGAAGCTACTGACTGAATGAAAGGAGCTGGCATCTCACTCTCTTTGAATCTTCTTTATCATGCTAGGATTAGCAGGAAAAAGCAAAAAATTTCAGAATTGCACCTTGCAATGTGGAGATATTACTGTTTGTGCATTTACAATATTCATTGATTTTTGCCATTGAAAAACATGTTTTTCATATACCAGAAATGTTTGAAGCTACTGACTGAATGAAAGGAGCTGGCATCTCACTCTCTTTGAATCTTCTTTATCATGCTAGGATTAACAGGAAAAAGCTAAAAATTTCAGAATTGCACCGTGCAATGTGGAGATATTACAGTTTGTGCATTTACAATATTCATTGATTTTTGCCATTGAAAAACATGTTTTTCATATACCAGAAATGTTTGAAGCTACTGACTGAATGAAAGGAGCTGGCATCTCACTCTCTTTGAATCTTTATCATGCTAGGATTAGCAGGAAAAAGCAAAAAATTTCAGAATTGCACCTTGCAATGTGGAGATATTACTGTTTGTGCATTTACAATATTCATTGATTTTTGCCATTGAAAAACATGTTTTTCATATACCAGAAATGTTTGAAGCTACTGACTGAATGAAAGGAGCTGGCATCTCACTCTCTTTGAATCTTCTTTATCATGCTAGGATTAACAGGAAAAAGCTAAAAATTTCAGAATTGCACCGTGCAATGTGGAGATATTACTGTTTGTGCATTTACAATATTCATTGATTTTTGCCATTGAAAAACATGTTTTTCATATACCAGAAATGTTTGAAGCTACTGACTGAATGAAAGGAGCTGGCATCTCACTCTCTTTGAATCTTCTTTATCATGCTAGGATTAGCAGGAAAAAGCAAAAAATTTCAGAATTGCACCTTGCAATGTGGAGATATTACTGTTTGTGCATTTACAATATTCATTGATTTTTGCCATTGAAAAACATGTTTTTCATATACCAGAAATGTTTGAAGCTACTGACTGAATGAAAGGAGCTGGCATCTCACTCTCTTTGAATCTTCTTTATCATGCTAGGATTAACAGGAAAAAGCTAAAAATTTCAGAATTGCACCGTGCAATGTGGAGATATTACTGTTTGTGCATTTACAATATTCATTGATTTTTGCCATTGAAAAACATGTTTTTCATATACCAGAAATGTTTGAAGCTACTGACTGAATGAAAGGAGCTGGCATCTCACTCTCTTTGAATCTTCTTTATCATGCTAGGATTAGCAGGAAAAAGCAAAAAATTTCAGAATTGCACCTGCAATGTGGAGATATTACTGTTTGTGCATTTACAATATTCATTGATTTTTGCCATTGAAAACATGTTTTTCATATACCAGAAATGTTTGAAGCTACTGACTGAATGAAAGGAGCTGGCATCTCACTCTCTTTGAATCTTCTTTATCATGCTAGGATTAACAGGAAAAAGCTAAAAATTTCAGAATTGCACCGTGCAATGTGGAGATATTACTGTTTGTGCATTTACAATATTCATTGATTTTTGCCATTGAAAAACATGTTTTTCATATACCAGAAATGTTTGAAGCTACTGACTGAATGAAAGGAGCTGGCATCTCACTCTCTTTGAATCTTCTTTATCATGCTAGGATTAGCAGGAAAAAGCAAAAAATTTCAGAATTGCACCTTGCAATGTGGAGATATTACTGTTTGTGCATTTACAATATTCATTGATTTTTGCCATTGAAAAACATGTTTTTCATATACCAGAAATGTTTGAAGCTACTGACTGAATGAAAGGAGCTGGCATCTCACTCTCTTTGAATCTTCTTTATCATGCTAGGATTAACAGGAAAAAGCTAAAAATTTCAGAATTGCACCGTGCAATGTGGAGATATTACTGTTTGTGCATTTACAATATTCATTGATTTTTGCCATTGAAAAACATGTTTTTCATATACCAGAAATGTTTGAAGCTACTGACTGAATGAAAGGAGCTGGCATCTCACTCTCTTTGAATCTTTATCATGCTAGGATTAGCAGAAAAAGCAAAAAATTTCAGAATTGCACCTTGCAATGTGGAGATATTACTGTTTGTGCATTTACAATATTCATTGATTTTTGCCATTGAAAACATGTTTTTCATATACCAGAAATGTTTGAAGCTACTGACTGAATGAAAGGAGCTGGCATCTCACTCTCTTTGAATCTATCATGCTAGGATTAACAGGAAAAAGCTAAAAATTTCAGATTGCACCGTGCAATGTGAGATATTACTGTTTGTGCATTTACAATATTCATTGATTTTTGCCATTGAAAAACATGTTTTTCATATACCAGAAATGTTTGAAGCTACTGACTGAATGAAAGGAGCTGGCATCTCACTCTCTTTGAATCTTCTTATCATGCTAGGATTAGCAGGAAAAAGCAAAAATTTCAGAATTGCACCTTGCAATGTGGAGATATTACTGTTTGTGCATTTACAATATTCATTGATTTTTGCCATTGAAAAACATGTTTTTCATATACCAGAAATGTTGAAGCTACTGACTGAATGAAAGGAGCTGGCATCTCACTCTCTTTGAATCTTCTTTATCATGCTAGGATTAACAGGAAAAAGCTAAAAATTTCAGAATTGCACCGTGCAATGTGGAGATATTACTGTTTGTGCATTTACAATATTCATTTATTTTTGCCATTGAAAAACATGTTTTTCATATACCAGAAATGTTTGAAGCTACTGACTGAATGAAAGGAGCTGGCATCTCACTCTCTTTGAATCTCTTTATCATGCTAGGATTAGCAGGAAAAAGCAAAAAATTTCAGAATTGCACCTTGCAATGTGGAGATATTACTGTTTGTGCATTTACAATATTCATTGATTTTTGCCATTGAAAAACATGTTTTTCATATACCAGAAATGTTTGAAGCTACTGACTGAATGAAAGGAGCTGGCATCTCACTCTCTTTGAATCTTCTTTATCATGCTAGGATTAACAGAAAAGCTAAAAATTTCAGAATTGCACCGTGCAATGTGGAGATATTACTGTTTGTGCATTTACAATATTCATTGATTTTTGCCATTGAAAAACATGTTTTTCATATACCAGAAATGTTTGAAGCTACTGACTGAATGAAAGGAGCTGGCATCTCACTCTCTTTGAATCTTTATCATGCTAGGATTAGCAGGAAAAAGCAAAAATTTCAGAATTGCACCTTGCAATGTGGAGATATTACTGTTTGTGCATTTACAATATTCATTGATTTTTGCCATTGAAAAACATGTTTTTCATATACCAGAATGTTTGAAGCTACTGACTGAATGAAAGGAGCTGGCATCTCACTCTCTTTGAATCTTCTTTATCATGCTAGGATTAACAGGAAAAAGCTAAAAATTTCAGATTGCACGTGCAATGTGGAGATATTACTGTTTGTGCATTTACAATATTCATTGATTTTTGCCATTGAAAAACATGTTTTTCATATACCAGAAATGTTTGAAGCTACTGACTGAATGAAAGGAGCTGGCATCTCACTCTCTTTGAATCTTCTTTATCATGCTAGGATTAGCAGGAAAAAGCAAAAAATTTCAGAATTGCACCTTGCAATGTGGAGATATTACTGTTTGTGCATTTACAATATTCATTGATTTTTGCCATTGAAAACATGTTTTTCATATACCAGAAATGTTTGAAGCTACTGACTGAATGAAAGGAGCTGGCATCTCACTCTCTTTGAATCTTCTTTATCATGCTAGGATTAACAGGAAAAGCAAAAAATTTCAGAATTGCACCTTGCAATGTGGAGATATTACTGTTTGTGCATTTACAATATTCATTGATTTTTGCCATTGAAAAACATGTTTTTCATATACCAGAAATGTTTGAAGCTACTGACTGAATGAAAGGAGCTGGCATCTCACTCTCTTTGAATCTTCTTTATCATGCTAGGATTAGCAGGAAAAGCAAAAATTTCAGAATTGCACCTTGCAATGTGGAGATATTACTGTTTGTGCATTTACAATATTCATTGATTTTGCCATGAAAAACATGTTTTTCATATACCAGAAATGTTTGAAGCTACTGACTGAATGAAAGGAGCTGGCATCTCACTCTCTTTGAATCTTCTTTATCATGCTAGGATTAACAGGAAAAGCAAAAAATTTCAGAATTGCACCTTGCAATGTGGAGATATTACTGTTTGTGCATTTACAATATTCATTGATTTTTGCCATTGAAAAACATGTTTTTCATATACCAGAAATGTTTGAAGCTACTGACTGAATGAAAGGAGCTGGCATCTCACTCTCTTTGAATCTTCTTTATCATGCTAGGATTAGCAGGAAAAAGCAAAAAATTTCAGAATTGCACCTTGCAATGTGGAGATATTACTGTTTGTGCATTTACAATATTCATTGATTTTTGCCATTGAAAAACATGTTTTTCATATACCAGAAATGTTTGAAGCTACTGACTGAATGAAAGGAGCTGGCATCTCACTCTCTTTGAATCTTCTTTATCATGCTAGGATTAACAGGAAAAAGCTAAAAATTTCAGAATTGCACCGTGCATGTGGAGATATTACTGTTTGTGCATTTACAATATTCATTGATTTTTGCCATTGAAAAACATGTTTTTCATATACCAGAAATGTTTGAAGCTACTGACTGAATGAAAGGAGCTGGCATCTCACTCTCTTTGAATCTCTTTATCATGCTAGGATTAGCAGGAAAAGCAAAAATTTCAGAATTGCACCTTGCAATGTGGAGATATTACTGTTTGTGCATTTACAATATTCATTGATTTTTGCCATTGAAAAACATGTTTTTCATATACCAGAAATGTTTGAAGCTACTGACTGAATGAAAGGAGCTGGCATCTCACTCTCTTTGAATCTTCTTTATCATGCTAGGATTAACAGGAAAAGCTAAAAATTTCAGAATTGCACCGTGCAATGTGGAGATATTACTGTTTGTGCATTTACAATATTCATTGATTTTGCCATTGAAAACATGTTTTTCATATACCAGAAATGTTTGAAGCTACTGACTGAATGAAGGAGCTGGCATCTCACTCTCTTTGAATCTTCTTTCTCATGCTAGGATTAGCAGGAAAAAGCAAAAAATTTCAGAATTGCACCTTGCAATGTGGAGATATTACTGTTTGTGCATTTACAATATTCATTGATTTTTGCCATTGAAAAACATGTTTTTCATATACCAGAAATGTTTGAAGCTACTGACTGAATGAAAGGAGCTGGCATCTCACTCTCTTTGAATCTTCTTTATCATGCTAGGATTAACAGGAAAAAGCAAAAATTTCAGAATTGCACCTTGCAATGTGGAGAATTACTGTTTGTGCATTTACAATATTCATTGATTTTTGCCATTGAAAAACATGTTTTTCATATACCAGAAATGTTTGAAGCTACTGACTGAATGAAAGGAGCTGGCATCTCACTCTCTTTGAATCTTCTTTATCATGCTAGGATTAACAGGAAAAGCAAAAAATTTCAGAATTGCACCTTGCAATGTGGAGATATTACTGTTTGTGCATTTACAATATTCATTGATTTTTGCCATTGAAAAACATGTTTTTCATATACCAGAAATGTTTGAAGCTACTGACTGAATGAAAGGAGCTGGCATCTCACTCTCTTTGAATCTTCTTTATCATGCTAGGATTAACAGGAAAAAGCAAAAATTTCAGAATTGCACCTTGCAATGTGGAGATTACTGTTTGTGCATTTACAATATTCATTGATTTTTGCATTGAAAAACAAGTATTTCATATACCAGAAATGTTTGAAGCTACTGACTGAATGAAAGAGCTGGCATCTCACTCTCTTTGAATCTTCTTTATCATGCTAGGATTAACAGGAAAAAGCAAAAAATTTCAGAATTGCACCTTGCAATGTGGAGATATTACTGTTTGTGCA